>NW_020664448.1:3345554-3365138 GCF_002925995.2 Terrapene triunguis | reverse complement strand
GGGGGGAGTCGCCCTCCCGCTCCCGCCCAAGCTCCCGGGCGGAGGGGACCCACCTGCCCGGCCGTTCCGGGAACATCTAAAGGCTCCTCAGCGGCAGAGCCCGGGTAGCTTCGGGTTTGTTTAGTGGCGGCGGCAGGCAGCTCCGTCCAGCCAAGATGGCGGCAAAACAGCAGCTCGCATGCGCGGCCGCGCGGGGCAGCGTGGGCATTGTAGTTTCCCCTCATCGGTGCCCTGCCCCCGGCCCGCTTCAGACGTCACGACGTACATCCGGCCGTTGCGCGAGACAAGGGGCGGGTCAGGCAATCAAACCAACGCTTCCAAGATGGTGGCCGAGGGCGGTGCGCGGGGCCCGCCTGGGAGGTGTAGTCCCTTTGTGTTTGACAACGGAGCGACGAGAGGAGCCTTCCGCCACGCCCACAGACTTGGAACGCACTACGGAGAGCGAGAGGGGGCAGACAGCGTCCCGTTCGCGTGTCGCGGCTCGGCGCAGACCGGAGGGAGCTCCAAAGCGAGCTGCACCCAGCGCCATTGTCAGGGGCTCCACTTGGCACCCAGGGGCGAAGCACCCCCCAGGGCTAGCCAAAGCCCTGCATAACCGAGAGAGGGGCTGCGTTCCCGGGGGGCACTGAAAGGCGGTCAGACTGTAGGAGGGGAATACGTGCACCGCAGTGTGGCCAACTCTTAGTTGTGTCCCAAGTCTTGTGATAGTTGTGTGCCTTAAACCCTCAGCTCCTGGAGTCATGATGAGTCTCCGCTTTCTTTCTTTCTTTCTTTCTTTTTTTAAAGTCCTCATCGCTAAAGAGGAAAACTCCACAACCAGAAGCAAATAAAAAGAACTCTGCATTTATTTTTTTAAAATCTCGAGATTTGTAAGTCAGTCTCGTGATTTTGGGTGGGCCTGACTTGTGGGTTTTGAAACTTTGGGGCTCGCAATACTGCTTTGGTCATATGGTTTTTCCTTTCTCTCCGTGTTCATAGGTTTTAGGTTCATGGGAAATTTTGGGTACTTCTCACAACTTTATACTATTTATGATAAAATGTGTGTTCTGTGAATGTTGAATCACCCTCAGTTGTGTAAGTGGTATGGGCAAAAAGTCTGCACATACCTCTCTCCTATGCAAACAATAAGATAAAACAATTTCTTTCTCCTCCCCCCCAAAAAACCAGATCCAGATGTGCTCCATTCTATGGTCCCCATGTGCCAATCAGCTGTGAGTACAGTGACCATGTAATCCCAAAAGCCAGAAATGTTGTTTTCAGACCCTCATCCCAGATATGGAGTGACCCAGGCCTCAGCTAAGGGCTATGCCTACTGTGGGGAGATGCAGAGGCAAACCAATACAATGGAGATTATTTAAAACGTTATAAAGGAAAAACCCAGAAATTAGGCAGGAACAATAATATAATATACATAATAGAATTATATAAAATAAAATACTTGCTTAGGAGAATAAACTATAAATTACCATCATTATGAAAGAAGTTTTTTCTAAAACATTCTGAGTCACCCCAAGGGAATCAACTCCTCCTCTCCCTGGCTACAAAGTGCAGCTTCACCCCTGCTGTCCTGCTTCCACCTCTATCTGGCTTATGATGCTCCTTTGCTTTGACCCTGTGATGACCAGACCTTTATCGAACAGGTCCACTTGTGAACTACAGCCCTTGACCTGGAGGGCCACACCCATTCTCCAAGCACCCAAACTGTATTTCCCTTTGTCAGCATCCCAACGGTCAACCTCACTGGTCATAGGCTCTGTGCCCCTTGCAGCCAGACTCCTTGCACATGGCCTTTCATGGTCCAGCTTCCTTTAATGCAACTTCCTCTGGCCAAGCCCCTTTTCACCCCAGCACAGTCTCTTTTCACGTTCTTCTCTAACCAGTTTCCAACTACCCCCTCCTTGGGACAGATTCCAAGCTCCTCTCGTTGGCTATTTCTTTCCCCAAAACAGCATTTCATAGCTGCAGCAGGTGTGAATGCCAAAGCCAGAGTTACTAATTTTAAAAATAACGTTTCTTGGTTTTGTAACTTCCTACAGGCTGGCCACGTGCAGGAGCAGCTGCAGGGTCACTTGATATGCTTCAGAATACTGCCAGGAAAGATACTCAGGTGGAATGGCCAGAAGAAAAACATTATCTACAGAAAAATGTTACAGACAGAGAAAAAAGAAGTAAATCGTATTAGAAAAGAAAAAGTCTCCTGAAGGGGTGACTGTAGCTCAGTTTGTGCTTGCATTTTATAGCAAGAAAGAAAAAAAATCTCATTTCATATTTGGCTTCCAGAATGTAAGAAACAAATTGGAAATTTTCTGAGGTGAAGACAAGGTGGAGAATGTGCTTTGATTTGATACATCTATTTCCAGTTCAGTTAGTGCTATTATTTTCAGCTCAAGGTAGCAGAGACACTTGGATCTCATCTATGGGGTCCAATATTCCATAGTGGATCACAAGCTAAATATAAGTCAACAGTATAATGCTGTTGCAAAAAAAAAAATTATTCTGGGATGTATTAGCAGAAGTGTTGTAAGCAAGACTCAAGAAGTATTTCTTCTGCTCTACTCTGCGCTGATTAGGCCTTAACTGGAGTATTGTCACCAGTTCTGAGCGCAACATTTCAGGAATGCTGTGGACAAATTGAAGAAAATCCAGAGAAGAGCAAGAAAAATGATCAAAGGTTTAGAAAACATGACATATGAGGGAAGATTGAAAAAAGTGGGTTTGTTTAGTGTGGAGAAGAGAAGGCTGAGGGGGCATATGATAATAGTTTTCAAGTACATAAAAGGTTGTTACGAGAAGGAGGGAGAAAAATTGTTCTCTTTAACCTCCGAGTATAGGACAAGAAGCAACGGGCTTAAATTGCAGCAAAGGTGATTTAGGTTGGACATTAGGGAAAACTTCTTGTCAGGGTAGTTAAGCACTGGAATAAATTAGCTAGGGAGTTTATGGAATCTCCTTTCATTGGAGATTTTTAAGAACAGGCTAGACAAACACCTGTCAGGGATGGTCTAGATCAGGGGTAGGCAACCTATGGCACGCGTGCCGAAGGCGGCACACAAGCTGATTTTCAGTGGCACTCACACTGGGTCCTGGCCTCTGGTCCGGGGGGCTCTGCATTTTAATTTAATTTTAAATGAAGCTTTTAAACATTTTAAAAACCTTATTTACTTTACATACAACAATAGTTTAGTTATATATTATAGACTTACAGAAAGAGACCTTCTAAAAACTTTAAAAATGTATGACTGGCATACGAAACCTTAAATTAGAGTGAATAAATGAAGACTTGGCACATCGCTTCTGAAAGGTTGCTGACCCCTGGTCTAGATAATACTTAGTCCTGCCTTGAGTGCAGGAAACTGTACTAGAAGACCTCTCAAGGTCCTTCCAGTCCTATGATAATATGATTATTGAATACCAGATCCTCACCTGCAATTTCATATTGTTCTCTCCAAGTTTATGAACCTCTTGGATTCTAAAAAACAATCATTTTGGACAACAAAATGCTGTAGGTCTAACAGAAGACTTTGCCTTTCTGTTTCTTGTTAATGACCACTTCTCAAGAGCCAAAGTGAAGGCAAGTAGAGCCACCTGTACACATTACCTGAAAGAAGAATTTGGCTTTAAATGTTGCACAAATTCAGTTAGATTCAGCAAAACTAGTGCAGGGAGGTATAAGTTGCACTTCCCTTTGCCAACACTACCCTTCCCTGGCAAACTTTGGGCCAGATGTTGCCAATCCTCATTTGTGATGTCAGTGAGACAATTTGGCAAGATGAGGCCCAAAACTTCCTATGAAGAATATGGTGGAGCACAACCTTTTGTGGTTCATTCAATGACAGCAAGGATTTTCCATAATGCATTTGTGTAAAAAAATGTATTTGGTACTTTCTCCCCAAAAATTGTTTTATAAAAAAGAAAGATACTGAAATATGTTCTGTCTGAAGCTACAGCTGCTGTCTTCCTGCTGATGTTGTAAGATGATGTCCAAGAATGTAATGCAGCTGCAAAAAGGGATAAAATCATGGGGTATATTAACAGGAGTGTTGTATGTAAGACACAGGAGGAAATTCTCCCACTCTACTCAGTGCTAGTGAGGCCTCCTCTGATGCAATGTCCAATTCTGGGCACCATACTTTAGGAAAGATCTGGACAAACTGAAGAGAGTCTAGATGACAGCAACAAACAACGATAAAGCGTCTAGAAAACCAGACCTCTGAAGAAAGGCTATAAAAAACTGGGAATGTTTAATCTTAAGAAAAGGAGACTGAAGGGAGGACCTGTGAAGTCTTCAAATACGATAAGCGCCGGTATAAAGAGGATGGTGATCAATTGTTCTCTATGTCCACGGAAGGTGGGACAAGAAGTAATGGGTTTAATCTGCAGCATGGAAGATCTAGATTAGATATTAGGAAAAACTTTCCAACTACAAGGGTAGTTAAACTCTGGACTAGTCTTCCAAGGGAGGTTGGAGAATCCCCATCACTGCAGGTATTTAAGAACAGGTTGGATAAACACCTGTCAGAGATGCTCTACGTTTACTTGGTTCTACCTCAGCCCAGAGGGCAAGACTTGATGACCTCTTGAGGTCCCTTCCAGTGCTACATTTCTATGATTCTATCTATGCAACTAGTTTGAAAGTTTAACTCTCCTCTCCCACATTTATATATGCCATATCCTTTTGCTTTCGTGGTGTCACCAGAATCATGGTCAACCAACAGATGTCAGGGTCTGTTGATTTTTGTCTGCCACCACACATTTGAGCACATCTTAAAAGGGATACTGTTCTGGAGGTGCACTCCTTTGCAGTTTAACTTGCTCCCCTTTTTGTCCTTGCACACTGATGAGAATTTCTCCCTTTTATGTGTCGGGAGATAAATAATGATTAGCAATAAAGCTACTAAAAGCTTTCTTATGATTTCCAATTTCCTCTTGCAAATATGCGTTGCATTTTAATAGCAGGAAACCTGCATAATTTATTGTACTTAAACAGTATAATTTAAAAAAAAAACAACCAGGCTAGATTTCACTCAAAGATATGAAGGACAGCCAGATCATTTCCCATAAAGTGCATTTAAAGTATTATCTTGCAACCATTAGTAAGTGGTAGAGAGATCTTGAAAGTGAAATAATGCTGACCTTAGACATGTTAGAAAACTCAAGAATGGTAACATAATTAAGAATTCCGCACACACAATTTCATTAATAAAAGGTTTTTTAAAAGGATAAAGAGAGAGTGTCATATGTACAGTGACATGACCGAAACAGTCCCTAGTAAACATAAATGGAATGTGGACACATCTGTAAAAGCCTTTTTGAACAACATTATATTTTGAGTAAGTCTTATAATGTTAATTGTTAAAATAGAAGAGCAATCATACTAAAAGTACTTAGGAGGTTTATAAAGTTTTTTTCCCTCATTTATTATACAGCATACATATACTATAAATGCCTCATTACTAGAAACAAATATCTTTAATGGGCTATATACATTCTGCACTCTCCCTCTTTTCAAGAAATTCACATCTGAAAGCCATCATACTAATAAATAGTAGAATTTGGCCCAAGCCTGTTACAAAAGATATTTTCATATTTTTTGCAAGTTGTGGTGAAAAGAAATGTTTCTGATCATCTTGACAGGTTTTGAAAACAATCAGGACTTTAAAAATTGATCTACCTTTCCATTTAATAGAAAGAGATGCATTAAAAATAATTACATCTTGATGAGCATCCCAATCCTGAAAATATGCATATGTTTAACTTTATGCACATGAATAGTTTGTTTGATTTCAATGGGACTCCTCATACCTAAAGTTAAGCTTGTGCATAAAAAGTGTTGGCATGATCAGAGCCTTAGTGTTCACTTAAGGTCTGTTCCTGCACCACTAAAATCAATGGGAGCTTTGCCTTGACTTGAATGGTTGCAGGACCAGAGCCTTAGCCTACGTCTACACTGCATGTGTCTTTCGGTGGGGCATGTACTTGGGTAGCGCCCCGGCACGGGTTTAAGTAGCAGTCTACATGGTGAGGCACAGCTTACTACAGACATGCCTAATGGGTGTGGGTATATATGCAAGCATATACCCTACTCGGCTTTCTACTCACCCAAGCCATGTCTTCCCGTCTGTAGTGCTATTTTTAACTGTGGAGTGTCCTGGTGTCTCCCAGCTGATGGAGCCTTTCCCTGCTGCAGCAAAAGGTTCCATCAGCTGGGAGACAGAAGGACACGCCATGGCTCTGACAGCTGGGAAAGGCTCCACCAGCTCCCTGCTGCTGCAGTCCTCCCTGCCATAGATAAGGACTGAGGCAATGGGGAAAGGCTCAGAGTTCCCCCTTTCCAGAGCCTTTCACTGACACTTGCAGCTACACACAGTAACAGTCCATGCAGTCTGGACACAGCTTGCTTTTCACTGCGACATACCCTCTGAGCTGCCAAAAGTGGCATGTAGCGTAGATGTAGCCTTAAAAGTAAATGCTATTGTTAGTTACTTTAGTTCTCATCCACAAAAGTATTTGGTGCCTAAAGCCCAGACTTAGGTGCCAGGTCTTGGGTTTAGATGCCTAAGATCATAGTTTTAGCCTCCACTGTGATCCCCAAAACTCCCGCTGAACGCTGTAGGTGCCTAAACTCACTCAGCGTCTAAGTTTTCAGGGTAAAAGTTTCTGCCTCTGGGCATTTGCTCTGCAGCATCACTCTAGGCGTCCAAACACCTATCTCCCACTTGAGCCCCAGAACGATCCATGAACCAAAGGAAGATAGGCAGCAAATACCTATCTCGTGTGCAGGGCCCAAACAGTTAGGCATGCTCAGAGCCCACTACTGGATCAGGTTCCATTCAAAATCCAGCTGGAGGAGGAGGAGAAAAATGTTAGTGCCCACCTTATAACTTTGAGCCCAGTGATTAGCGTATTCACCTAGGATAAAAATGACCATATTGGATCAGACCAATAGTCCATCTAACCCAGTAGCCTGTCCTCCAACAGCAGCCAGTGAAAGATGCTTCAGAGGAACGAACAGAACAGGGAAATTTTGACTGATCAATCCTGTAATCCAATCCCAGTTTCTTGCAGTTGAAGGTTTCGGGACACCAAGAGCATAGGTTGTGTCCCTGACCATCTTGGCTAATAGCCATTGATGGACCTATCCTCCATGAACTTATCTCAATCTTTTATCTATACTTTAGGCCTTCACAGTGTCCCCAAGCAACAAGTTCCACAGGTTGACTGTGCGTTCTGTGTGAAGAAGTACTTCCTTACGATTGTTTTAAACCTGCTGCCCATTAATTTCATCGGGTGACCCTAGTTCTTGTGTTTTGTGAAAGGGTAAATAACACATCCCTATTCACTTTTTCCATATCATTCATGATTTTATAAATCTCTATTACATCCCGCATAAGTTGTCACTTTTCTAAGCGGCACAGTCCATCTTTTTAATCTTGCCTCATATGGAAGCTATTCCATACTCCTAATCATTTTTGTTGCCTTTCTCTGTACCTTTGCTGATTCTAATCTATCTTTTTTTTTAAACAGGGCAACCAAAACTGCATGCTGTAAAGATCCAGGGACTAGAACCCAGGTCTGCAGAGCCTGGAACAGCTAATGGTCCCATAGTGCCACCAGAAGGCAATACAAAGCTTCCCCCAGGAAGCTCTTTAGAGAGTAGGCACCAGAGGAAGTATCACCCAAGAAAACCAGAGTGACAGTGCCTTGCAGCCCTCTGATTGGCCAGGCGCCCTATTTAATCTTGGAGAGTTGCCCCAGGAACTTGTTTGGACAACCACACACATTTCAGGCCTGTGGTGGCTCCAAACCATACCATGCCTCATGATCTCCAGTCTCTGATCCCAACCTAACTCTTGCCTCCTAAATCCAGGGTGATACTATCCCTGACTCTGACTCTAATTCTTGCTTATTGAACCCAGCTCTAAAGAGTCCTCTGATTCCCTGGTCCGGGGTCCTAGGCTGGGGAGCTGGGGGTATTTTGGCTTCGCTATTGTGGGTTCATGAGTGGCTGGCCAGAGCATTCATGAACACAGCTGGGTGTGATCCCTGCCTGTGGATGTTGGTGTGAGTGCAAGCTTGCAGGGCTTTGCAGCTTGTCACAGTGCAAGAGGGAACCCAGATTGGTGAAAAAGGGCTCAACTGTACCTCAGTTCTTGGCGGGACCCATCACCACCATCCTCATGCACAAGGCTTGTCGCCCTGTCAAAGAAAGCTATTAGGTTGGTTTGACACAACTTGTTCTTGACGTATCCATGCTGACTATTATTTATCACCTTATTATCTTGTTTGCAAATTGATTGCTTAATTATTTGCTCCATTATCTTTCCAGCTACTGAAGTTAAGATGATTGGTCTGTAATTCCCCAGGTTGTCCTTATTCCCCTTTTCAGTCATTGGAAGAGGGCAAATATAATACCAGTCCCCTGGAATCTCTTCCATGACTTTTTGAAGATAATCACTAATGGCTCAGATACTTCCTCAATCAGCAACTTGAGTATTCTAGGATGTATTTCATCAGGCCCTGGTGACTTGAAGACATTTAACTTGTCTAAGTAATTTTTAACTTGTTCTTTCCCTGTTTTAGCCTCTGATCCTACCTCATTTTCACTGGCATTCACTACATTAGACATCCAATTGCTATTAACCTTTTTGGTGAAAACTGAAACAAAAACATCATTTAGCACTTTTGCCATTTCCACATTTTCTGTTGTTTTCCTCCCCTCATTGAGTAATGGGCCTACCCTGCCCATGATCTTCCTCTTGCTTCTAATGTATTTGTAGAATGTTTTCTTATTACTCTTTGTCTAGTTTAATCTCGTTTTGTGCCTTGGCCTGTCTAATTTTTTTCCTACATACTTGTTATTTGTTTATTTTCATCCTTTGTAATTTGTTTTTTCCACTTTTTGTAGGTGTGTGGGTTTTTTTGTGTGGGTGTGTTTGACAGTTTTGTGCAGAGCAAGGCAGTTGCCTAATTCCTGCAAAAAGCAGTTTAGATGCATAAGCTGTTGAGGGTATGTCTACACTACGAAATTAGGTCGAATTTATAGAAGTCGGTTTTTCAGAAATCATTTTTATACAGTCGACTGTGTGTGTCCCCACAAAAAATGCTCTAAGTGCATTGAGTCAGCAGACTGCATCCACAGTACCAAGGCTAGCGTCGACTTCCGTAGCGTTGCGGGTAGCTATCCCACAGTTTCCGCAGTATCCGCCACCCATTGGAATTCTAGATTGAGATCCCAATGCCTGATGGGGCAAAAACAGTGTCGCGGGTGATTCTGGGTACATGTTGTCAGGCCCCCCCTCCCCCCTCCGTAAAAGCAACAGCAGACAATCTTTTCACGCCTTTTTTCCTGGGTTACCTGTGCAGACACCATACCATGGCAAGCATGGAGCCCGCTCAGCTCACCGTCACTGTAAGTCTCCTGGGTGCTGACGTGGGACTGCATTGCTACACAGCAGCAGCTCATTGCCTTTTGGCAGCAGACGGTGTGTTACGACTGGTAGCTCCTGGGTGCTCTTTTATCCGACCTCGGTGAGGTCAGTCAGGGGCGCATGGGCAGACATGGGAGTGACTCAGCCAGGTCATTCCCATCTTCTGCCGAGCACCCAGGAGATGACGATGGCTAGCAGTCGTAATGCAGCATCTTCTGCCGAGCACCCAGGAGATGACGATGGCTAGCAGTCGTAATGCACCGTCTGCTGCCAGCCTAAAGATGTAAAAGATAGATGGAGTGGATCAAAACAAAAAATAGACCCGATTTGTTTTGTATTCATTTGCTTCCTCCCTCCTTCCCTCCCTCTGTGAAATCAACGGCCTGCTAAACCCAGGGTTTTGAGTTCAATCCTTGAGGGGGCCATTCTGTGTGACAGTTTGTGTTTCTCCTTGATGCAAAGCCACCCCCTTTGTGGACTTTAATTCCCTGTAAGCCATGTCTTCAGTCGCCCCTCCTTCCGTCAGAGCAGACAATCGTTTCGTGCCTTTTTTCAGCCCAGACGCCATAGCACTGGGATCATGGAGTCCGCTCAGATCACCGCGGCAATTATGAGCACTGTAAACACCATGCGCATTATCCTGGAGTATATGCAGAACCAGAACCTGCCAAAGCAAAACCAGGCAAGGAGGCGACGGCAGCGCGGTGACGAGAGTGATGAGGACATAGACATGGACATAGACTTCTCGCAAAGTATGGGCCCGAGCAATGTGCGCATCATGGTGTTAATGGGGCAGGTTCATGCTGTGGAACACCGATTCTGGGCCCGGGAAACAAGCACAGACTGGTGGGACCGCATAGCGTTGCAGGTCTGGGATGATTCCCAGAGGCTGCGAAACTTTCACATGCATAAGGGCACTTTCATGGAATTTTGTGACTTGCTTTCCCCTGCCCTGAAGCGCCAGAATACCAAGATGAAAGCAGCCCTCACAGTTGAGAAGCGAGTGGCAATAGCTCTGTGGAAGCTTGCAATGCCAGACAGCTACCGGTCAGTCGGGCATCAATTTGGAGTGGGCAAATCTACTGTGGGGGCTGCTGTGATCCAAATAGCCAATGCAATCAAAGAGCTGCTGATATCAAGGGTAGTGACTCTGAGAAATGTGCAGGTCATAGTGGATGGCTTTGCTGAAATGGGATTCCCTAACCGTGGTGGGGCGATAGACGGAACCCATATCCCTATCTTGGCACCGGAGCACCAAACCAACGAGTACATAAACCAAAAGGGGTACTTTTCTATGCCGTTGCAAGCACTGGTGGATCACAAGGGACGTTTCACCAACATCAACATGGGATGGCCGGGAAAGGTACATGACACTCGTGTCTTCAGGAACTCTGGTCTGTTTCAAAAGCTGCAGGAAGGGACTTTCTTCCCAGACCAGAAAATAACTGTTGGGGATGTTGAAATGCCTATAGTTATCCTTGGGGACCCAGCCTACCCCTTAATGCCCTGGCTCATGAAGCCATACACAGGCAGCCTGGACAGTAGTCAGGAGCTGTTCAACTATAGGCTGAGCAAGTGCAGAATGGTTGTAGAATGTGCATTTGGACATTTAAAAGCTCGCTGGTGCAGTTTACTGACTCGGATAGACCTCAGCGAAACCAATATTCCCATTGTTATTACTGCTTGCTGTGTGCTCCACAATATCTGTGAGAGTAAGGGGGAGACATTTATGGTGGGGTGGGAGGTTGAGACAAATCGCCAGGCCGCTGATTATGCGCAGCCAGACACCAGGGTGGTTAAAAGAGTACAGGAGGGCGGGGTGCGCATCAGAGAAGCTTTGAAAATCAGTTTCATGACTGGCCAGGCTACGGTGTGAAAGTTCTGTTTGTTTCTCCTTGATGAACCCCCCCCCCCCTTGGTTCACTCTACTTCCCTGTAAGCTAGCCACCCTCCCCGCCCCCCTTTGATCATCGCTTGCAGAGGCAATAAAGTCATTGTTGCTTCACATTCATGCATTCTTTATTAATTCATCACACAAATAAGGGGATAACTGCCAAGGTAGCCCGGGAGGGGAGGGAGAGGAGGGAAGCACCGGGTGGGATGGGGGAGGAGGGAAGGACAAGGCCACACTGCACTTTAAAACTTATTGAAGGCCAGCCTTCTGTTGCTTGGGCAATCCTCTGGGGTGGAGTGGCTGGGTGGCCGGAAGCCCCCCCACCGCATTCTTGGGCATCTGGGTGAGGAGGCAATGGAACTTGGGGAGGAGGGCTGTTGGTTACACAGGGGCTGTAGCGACGGTCTGTGCTCCTGCTGCCTTTCCTGCAGCTCAACCATACACTGGAGCATATGAGTTTGATCTTCCAGCAGCCTGAGCATCGACTCTTGCCTTCTGTCAGCAAGCTGATGCCACCTATCATCTTCAGCCTGCCACCTCTCCTCGCGTTCATATTGTGCTTTCCTGCACTCTGACACTGTCTGCCTCCATGCATTCTGCTGTGCTCTGTCAGTGTGGGAGGACAGCAGGAGCTCAGAGAACATTTCATCCCGAGTGTTTTTTTTTCGCCTTCTAATCTTCACTAGCCTCTGCAAAGGAGAAACATTTGTAGCTGGTGGAGGAAAAGGGAGAGTGGTAGTTAAAAAGACACAGTTTAGAGAAAAATGGGTACACTCTTTCACGTTAAACCTTGCTGTTCACATTACACAGCACATGTGCTTTCGTTACAAGGTTGCATTTTGCCTCCTGTATTGAGGGCCTGCCGGTTTGGTGTGAGAGATCATTCACGCTTCACCCCTCCCCCCACTGCGTGGCTAACAGCGGGGAACATTTCTGTTCAGCCATAGCCAAACAGCCGAGCAGGAACGGGCACCTCTGAATGTCCCCTTAAGAAAAGCACCTTATTTCAACCAGGTGACCATGAATGATATCACTCTCCTGAGGATAACACAGCGAGATAAAGAACGGATGTTGTTTGAATGCCAGCAAACACCAGGACCATATGCTGCCATTCTTTGTTATGCAATGATTCCCGACTACGTGCTACTCGCCTGGCGTGGTAAAGTGTCCTACCATGGTGGACGGAATAAGGTCGCCCTCCCCAGAAACCTTTTGCAAAGACTTTGGGAGTACATCCAGGAGAGCTTTATGGAGATATTCCTGGAGGATTTCTGTTCCATCCCCATACACGTTAACAGACTTTTCCAGTAGTAGTATTGGCCGCGAATGCCAGGGCAAATTAATCATTAAACACGCTTGCTTTTAAACCATGTGTAATATTTACAAAGGTACACTCACCAGAGGTCCCTTCTCCGCCTTCAGGGTCCGGGAGCACACCTTGGGTGGGTCCGGGGGTTACTGGCTCCAGGTCCAGGGTGAAAAACATATCTTGGCTGTTGGGGAAACTGGTTTCTCCGCTTCCTTGCTGTGAGCTATCATCTTCCTCGTCCTCAAAACCCGCTTTCGTGTTGTGTGATTCTCCATTGATGGAGTCAAAGCACAGGGTTGGGGTAGTGGTGGCTGCACCCCCTAGCATGGCACGCAGCTCATCATCGAAGCGGCATGTTCAGGGCTCTGATCCAGAGCGGCCATTTGCCTGTCTGTTTTTTTGGTAGGCTTGCCTTAGCTCCTTAATTTTCACACGGCACTGCTTTGCATCCCTGTTATGGCCTCTGTCCTTCATGCCCTTTGATACTTTTTCTAATGTTTTGGCATTTCGTTTACTGGAACGGAGTTCAGCTAGCACGGATTCGTCTCCCCATTTGGCGAGCAGATCCCATACCTCCTGTTCGGTCCATGCTGGAGCTCTTTTGCGATCCTGGGACTCCATCATGGTCACCTCTGCTGATGAGATCTGCACCCACCTGCACCTTGCCATGCTGGCCAAACAGGAAATGAGATTCAAAAGTTCGCGGGCCTTTTCCTGTCTACTTGGCCAGTGCATCTGAGTTGAGAGCGCTGTCCAGAGTGGTCACAATGGGGCACTCTGGGATAGCTCCCGGACGCCAATACTGTCGAATTGCGTCCACACTACCCCAAATTCGACCCGGCAAGGCCGATTTCAGCGCTAATCCCCTCGTCGGTGGTGGAGTAAAGAAATCGATTTAAAGAGCCCTTTAAATCGAAAAAAAGGGCTTCGTCGTGTGGACGGGTCCAGGCTTAAATCGAGGTAACGCTGCTAAATTCGACCTAAAATCGTAATGTAGACCAGGCCTGACTCAGGAGACAGGCTCCCATTCATGGATCACTTAGCAGAGATAGGCACTTCCCTGCATCCCCGAATTAGGTGCCTTGCTTCAGGAGAGGGGTAGGGCTTAGCACACTGTCCTCTCATTGGCAGTCCCATTGGTTAGTTTAGGCAGCTCCCCACCTAACATGCCGGCTTTTGTGAATTGCATTGTAGTGTGCTGGTCTTTCCCTCTTCACTGTACAGAGAACCTAGGCACCTAACTCAGGCTTTGTGGGTTGCAGTTTTGTTCCTTTCTAAGTGCCTAAAAGTTAGGTGCAGTGGCACTGATCATTGCAATGCTTACATCCCATTGGATAAAGGCCTTTGAAAGTTCCATATAAACATCTGTTTTCACATATCCACACCTACTGAAAAGTACTTACATCAAACAAGGACAATGTCATTCAGAATTGCCCTATAGGGAAATACACACATTCTTAATTTTCAGCAAAAATATACTACCCAGTTTGAGTTATTGGGGGTGGGGGGGGGGGGGGGGGGGGGGGGGTGTTAAAGGCTTTTTTTGAATCTATCTAGTAGTTAAAAGTGATAGAACTTCACAAGATTAAAGATTTGGAATGGTTACTCCTCACTGAAACCTAAACTCAATTCCTGGACTGTGTCTGAGCCGAGCTTTGTAGCTCAGAATGTGCAGTAGGAAGCAAAGGTGGCTTTTGCCCCCACAAGTTTGGGCTTCTCTCTGCCAGTGATCACTTGACTGTAAGAATGCCAGTCATGCGCTGGCAAGGAGGACTGGCACAAGAAGCATTATAGCAGCTTTGCATCACCTGGAAATTGTCCCATGGGTGGGGAATACAGAACGGCCTGATTCACAAGTTTTCTGGCTACTTTGTGCCATCAGTGCAGTACAAACTAGCTAGAGCAGAGCCAAGGCTATGAAGTTATGGCCTCTAGCATTTGAGCCAATTTGTAAAACTAATATTAAATTATAAATAAATCATTGCTAACAAAAAAAAAGTGTTGCATATACCCAGTAAAGATTTTCAATAAAATGTGGTTTATAATACAGCTTTAGGACTATGAAATAAAATAAATGCATATCAATGTTATGAGGTAGGTGCAAGTTTGAGTTCCATAGATGCATAAGTCTTTTTTTATGATTGTACGAGGGTGGAAGTACATAATGAGCTAGGTAGAGAGATTAAAAGATTTAAATATTTTCACTTAAAACAGTATAATTTAACACAAAAACTTACATTAATATGATATTAAATGACATTTGTTAGAATTTTAAATACAAACATTTAGATATCCACAAGTTATGATTTTCACAGTAACCTTAATCCACATTGCACATATGGGGAAAAATCCTGCAGATGCTAGTTGGTCAAAACTTTCATTGACTACACTACACACTGGGTCTGAGGGCTTGTCTTCACTACGGTGGTAAGTCGACCTAAGTTATGCTACTCCAGCTACACGAATAACGTAGCTGGAGTCGACATAGCTTAGGTCGACTTACCCCGGAGTCATCACTGCGCTGTGCCGTTGGGAGATGCTCTCCGGTCGACTTACCTTACTCTTTTCATACCGGGGTCGATGGGAGAGCGCTCTGCCATCGATTTAGCGGGTCTTCAGTAGACCCAATATATCAACCCCTGCTGCATCGAGTGCAGCAGCGACGATCTCCCCATAGTGAAGACCAGCCCTGATTCTCCACTGTCCTGAACTTTATGTAGTCATTTATACCTGTGCAATGTGAGTGCAAACTGGATGTAAAATGCTATCATTTTTTTTAGGTATTATTTTATACCAAATATGCATTCACTCTGGGCAAGTGTAAATAAATGCACTAGTTGCAAGGCAGTGGAGAATCAAATCCAGTGGTCGCTTGGTCATGCATAAAACTTGGCTGCTGTTTTTCCCCCCTTAATTTCTTGGCAACATGATGGTTGATTTATAATAGCTAGCTAGATGATCCAGAAAACATTCCCCATCAAACTACAGCAATTTTAAGAGTGAGTAGTTTTGTGCATAAACAACTCTTCAGCACCCCATTAATTCACTTGTAGGCTCCAGCCTATTAAAATGGAATTTCTTTGCATTCATTATATTAAGATTTATTATGATTGAAAGTCTTCTGGATAGACTCTAGCATCATATACTATCATTATGCTGAAAGGTGCTATTGGATGCCATCAAATGAGTCTAAGTGTAGACCATGCCTCAAACATTAGATTGACCTAGTTGTGTTGCTCAGGGCTATGAAAAATTTTGCACTGAGTGTCATAGTTAGGTTGATCTAACCAAGACTGTAGATGGTAGATTGAAGGAAGAATTCTTCTGTTGACCTAGCTACCACCTCTCAGAGAGATGGATGAACTACATTGATGGAAAAACCTCTTCCATGGATGTAGGAAGCATTAGCTGCAGCACCATGGCTGTGTTGCTGTCATGACTATAGTGTAGACACAGCCTGAACCAAAGACTATCAAAGAGTTGTTAAAAATCAATGTGTGTACCAGGAACTCTTGAAGGGTGTGTTTTTACAGTGAGACAATGTGTGTAGCTATTCTCATAGTAAAATTCTAGTGGAGACACGGCTCTACAGTTTTTACCACAATGAAACTAAGCAAGGTCAAATCCAAATGTGGGGTATAGTGTTGACCTCTGCTAGCTACACTGCAGTGAAAACTGCCTGTGCCTTGGCTCCACTAGGATTTTACGGGGAAATAGCTAGTAGGTGTCAGTTATCTCTATAAAAACCTACATTTTTTGGCTGTGAAGACATAGCTCCAGACTCTATGGAAGGAGCAACTCCATTAGAGGCAGTTACAAATAATGAAGGGACTGCCAAGGCACAGGGCAAGTCAGAGTGGAGCTGTATGGGCTGAGGGCTTTCCCTGACTGCAAACAGAGGGGCTGGGATATTGGTTTTGCAGCCTGTGTGCGCGCTACAGGCAAAAAGCCTGGAGAAGCAGTTGTGAGCAGGATCCTGAGAAGAAGCTGAGAGATAGCTTCTTGGGCTTGGTCTACACTAAACCCCCAAATCGAACTAAGGTACGCAACTTCAGCTACATGAATAACGTAGCTGAAGTTCGAAGTACCTTAGTTCGAACTTACCTCGGTCCACACGCGGCAGGCAGGCTCCCCCGTCGACTCCGCGGTACTCCTCTCGTCTAGCTGGAGTACCGCAGTCGACGGCGAGCACTTCCTGGTTCGACTTATCGCGTCCAGACAAGACGCGATAAGTCGAACCCAGAACTTCGATTGCCAGCCGCCGAACTAGCGGCTGGGTGTAGACATACCCTTGGACATTTAGCTTACTGGTGTGGCAGAAATGAAGATTTCTGAGCAAGAAAACTGCCTCCTATTAGTTATGTCTACCATGTTCATGGAAATGGGACTTTGATGTAATCTTATTTACAAAAATGAACACAAAGACCATAACCTGGCTCATATTGTTGATTCCCCCCCACCCCCCAACAGAGAAAGCCCTGCAGCGCCCCAGGTATTAGCTGCTTGGGCCAAAGGACAACACTATATTACACATTTTTAGTGTAAAAAAAATATAGTTTATAACTGAAGCTCATTCTTATATCTATCCTACAACAGTATAGACAAGAAAGGCTAGATTTTACATAATACAGTTTTACCTTTCCAAAATACCAGAAAACGAGTTTTGTGGGGATTTTTACTATGAGCCTGACTCTGTAAGCTCAACTCCTTCAACTCCCACTGCAGTCAATGCTTGCAAGATCAGATCACATGTAATTAAGCATCTTATGCTATCTGCAAACTGTACCTCTTAAAGTCAAAATTTACTTCCGTTTTCCTAATTTAGCTCCCTAACTTTCCCCTTTTTTTTCTCTCTCTCTCTCACACACACACGCGTGTCCCAAATCCCTTTTTTCCTGTCTTTGTTATTACATTGACTTACCCTCGCTATTGGAACTAAACACATATCACACTAGAAAATCCACAAGGGAAAGAGGTAGAGGAGGTAATACAATTAAGTTTTGGCCCTGATCTCAGATATCCATAGCAGCAACTTGTAAAAGTGTCTGTTACATGAACACAGTAGTTAATTTTGCAAGTTACACGGCAATGCATGACCCTTTGTCTCTGAGGCTAAGATCAAATTCTTAGGCAGCAGTAACAACAAAATAATGTAAATCCTTCAGATAGCAATTTCCCTCAGTATAGGAAAGAACACAGCTGCATATCCTGAGTGCAGGGATTGGCCAGAAAGCAAGGCTGAAACAACTGTGATGAACTAAGTAATTCCCATGGTCAGCACACTGTAAGAGGCACATGCTCTAAGGCAGAGGTTTTCAACCTTTTTCTTTCTGAGGCCCCCCCCAACATGCTGTAAAAACTGCAGGGCCCACCTGTGCCACAACAACTGTTTTTCTGCATATAAAAGCCAGGGCCAGCGTTAGGGGGTAGCAAGCAGGGCAATTGCCCGGGGCCCAACACCATAGGGGCCCCTGTGAAGCTAAGTTGCTCAGGCTTCTGCTTCGGCCCCCTGAAACCTGCTTGCAGCCCCTGGTTGAGAACCACGGCTCTAACAAATATGATTTAAAGGGCAGTAGGCCCAGATCCTCAAAGGTATTTAGGCTCTTAACTTCCATCAGATCCCTTAGGCTCCTAAATATCTTTAAGGATCTGGGCCTAGAAGTCAAAGCTTCTTCGTAAGGAATGTTACTATGAAGAAACAACTTTTTGATCCACTCACACTTTGGCTTTTTGATTGTTTATTAGAAACCAGTATAAAGGAAGCTTAATTAATTCTTTATTTTTAGAGGAAAAACACACTTTAAAATGTTTCAAACAATGAAGCTTTTTTCATACTTCTTGGAAGACTCTTCCACAGACTAACCGATTTCCAAGTCCGGACATTTGTCTGATGTTCAGTCTAAATATCTCTTCTTATCTTCAGTTCATTACACCTGCAGCACCCTGAACAATCCGTGTCCTTCATTGGTATTTACACCTGTCAAATGCTATGGTCACCATGCAGAGGTGAATATAAGCTCCCAGTTCAATGAGTAATGGGGCACCAACCACCTGCAGCAGCACTTTCCCTCTTGGCACCACAACCCTGATCCCAGCATCGTGCTGAAAGGAGGCCTGGGGGAGGAAGGGCTGCAGAGTGAGCCCTCACCGCGCTTACCCCACAGTGGTGGCGCCTGTCCTGCTGGGCTGGGCCTGGCGCTCCCCACTCCAGGCATGGGGACTCTGATGGAGGATCGGTTGGGCCAAACCTGAGTGGCGTTGCAACTGCAGGAACCAGGTTGCAATGCCCAGAGCAGGGAGCCAAGCCCAGCCCGAGTGGACAAGAGCCACTGCTGCAGGGGTTTGCTCTCCAGCATCCCCTTCGGCCCGGGGCCCCCCTCCACACTGGATTTGGGGCTGTGGTGTAGATGGTACCACTGCAGGTGATCAGTGCCCCCAGAGCTGGGCCCAGACCCATGGGGTGGGAGTCGCCACTGCAGGATTTCTGTGGGTGCCATTGCATGTTAGCATCCTAACAGAGCTAAAGCCGCCTGTTACCATGTCTATTGACTTCAGATCATTATTTAGCTGAGCTACACATATCATCTCAGCCTTCCCCATAATCAAATCTTCCCCCTTGTCTTTTTTGTTACTTTTCTCTAAATTCTCTCCATTTTGTTTCTGACATGAAGCCCAGATCTGAAATCTGTATGACACATGTAGTGTCAAGAATAACAGAGGGATTTACTTCTTTACTGTGTGATGTGATGCCTCTATTTATTAAGTCCAAAATTACACAGCTGTTTGTGCACACTGTATTGCATTGCCTACTCAGACATTAGGCACTGTTAGGGCTACTTGATCTCTTGTATCGGGGGTAGCTGTGTTAGTCTGTATCTACAAAAACAACAATGAGTCTGGTGGCACCTTAAAGACTAACAGATTTATTTGGGCATAAGCTTTCGTGGGTAAAA
>NW_020664448.1:3251757-3340554 GCF_002925995.2 Terrapene triunguis | reverse complement strand
GGGCGGGGGGGGGCTGGGCAGAGCCAGGGGGCTGGGGGGTGAGGCGGGCGGGGGGGGGCTGGGCAGAGCCAGGGGGCTGGGAGGAGGGAGGGGGCATGAGAGTGAGACAGGAGGGGGAAGGTGACAGTCATGAGCTCCCACGTAAGAGCTCCGGTGTGAAAGAGGTAGACACCGGCTCGTTTGTGAAACACAGCTACAGGCTCCACAGAAGCATTTAAATTCATTTTACGCCCTAGTAGTGTATCTTGGTACCAGTGAGCTGTGCCCTTCAAAGGCCGAGGTTCATTTTCTCTAGTCTAACAAGTAATGATGGCCAATATTTTCACGGATTTGGGTTGTCTCTCTTCTTGGTTGTTTGCTTGGGCCTTGTTTTCAGAGGCGTTGCAACTCTAGATGATTTCAGTGGGAATTATGGATGCTCAGCACTTCTGAAAATCGGTCCCAGACTGTCCCAAGCTGAGCACTTCATAACTCAAGTACTTGATGGCAATGGCTGCTTTTGAAAAGGTGGTTGTAAGAGAGGTTGTCAAACTTGCCCAGTTGAATATGATGCCGTCTACTTAAACTAGGGTGGTCAAAGTGCATTCCACTCGCTGTATACAGTCTGCAGAATTCTGTAATGCAGTCTGTGGCAAATCTACCCTTTACTATACTGGAAGAGTTGGCTCCTTGAATCAACAGTCCTCTGCCTGCTGAGGGCGCACCATCTCTACAGTCTGCCTCTTGAATCAAGATGGAATAGTGCTTGCTGAGACCCATCATCTCTGTGGACTACACTTTCCTACACAATTACGAAGTTGGCTGCAATTTCTGCAAAATGGAAGTGATTTGGTGCTGTCTGTTGAGTTGCACTGTTAATTTGCCAGGAGCCATTGTTGCAAGGTCTGGATGATGACAGGTTGAAAAAGCACATGTGCAATACAGATAGATAGATAGATATGTATCTTCCCCAGATTCTCTAAATCATACACTTTTTTTGACTGCTGGCTATTGAGTGGCAGTTTGATATAGATACTCTCTGTGTTGGCAGTATAGACGTTTTTGAAAAACATACAGTTTATCGTGGATAGTATGCCTGTTAGAAAGTAGAATATATTAATGTGTTTGAATATATTTCAAATTAACAACACTACCCTTTGCAAAAACAACGAGGAGTCCTTGTGGGACCTTAGATTAACAGATTTATTTGGGCATAATCTTTCGTGGGCTAGAACCCACTTCATCAGATGCATGGAGTGTAAAAGGCAGTAGCAGGTGTGTATATATACATAGTACAAGAAAAGATTACCATGTATATATAACTGCTACTGCATTTTCCACTCCATGCATCTGATGAAGTGAATTCTAGCCCACGAAAGCTTATGCCCAAATAAATTTGTTAGTCTCTAAGGTGCCACAAGGTCTCCTCGTTGTTTTTGCTGATACAGACCAACACGGCTACCACTCTGAAACTACCCTTTGCAGTTTTTCATTCCACGTGAAAGTTATCAGTTGTTTGAAGACCCTTAGAAAAATACAGGTCTGTCGCATCTTACGCGCATTTAACATGCGCGATTTCAGCTTTACGCGGTCGGCAAAAACAAAACAAAAAAAAGAAAAGAGGAAAATAACAATTTTAATACTGTACCTTACACTCAATGTAATTTTGACTATACGCGATTTTCGCTTTACGTGCTGACTGCGGAACGTAACCCCAGCGTAAGATGCGACAGACCTGTAAACAATATTGTATCTCAACTGTAATGTGTCACAATACCTGCTCCTGAAAGCAGACACTTGTATACAATTTAAATGCATTAGTTTGCTTTTAAGTTGAATGCGTTGTTATGTATATCTTGGTTGCTGCACTTACAGCCTTTTTGTACTCAGGTGTAGTGTAATCATTATACATATGAACGTAACTGCATGTATTTTTGCACATTCTGTCTTTAGTGCCATAAACTCACTACTAACTACATTTTATTGCAAATCTGTTTATTCTAAAATAGCTGATCTTCATGATTTATGCCTGTTCATCTTGGGTTGTTGTACTGTGCCTAGCCTAGCCTGGGCATGAACAGTTTTTGGTAAATTTTCCATGCCTTCAGTCTCTTAATCTTTATTAGCATAAATATTTAATATATCTGAAGAAAGAAGAATGAGGACAGCTGTCCTCCCATTGTGCACAATTATAAGAAAAGGGGCTAAATATTATAGTGATGGGGGGTGGGGCGGGGCAGGAAAGCATTTCCTTAGAGAACTGTGATCTTTGGAAACAAATGTAGTAATATAGGCCCCAAATCTGCAAAAACTCAGGCATGTGCTTAACTTGACACACTGTATAATCCCACAGAGGTCAAGAAGACTACTTGCTTTGTGTAAAATTAAGCAAATATATAAGTTTTTTGCATCATCAGGATTATAATTATTTGCACTGAGTCTTGATAGTTTAACTGAAAAGTGGTAGGAAGAGGCTGGAAAAGAATTTTAATCTAATACATTAAAATGACATGGAGTTACTTTACCATATTTTTAATGGAGTGTCTATAATTATCCCCTTCATAAGAATATTTGTTTCGTGCTTAAAATTTTCCTCTTATCTTCCACTCAATACTTTAGCACTTATGAAAAGCGTACAACAATTATGAGACCCACTCAGAAAACTGGGAGGTAGATAGCATGCCATGCAAGTATTACACAGAGGTAGCTCTCAACAGTTTTTATTTTTATCTGAAACTTATACAGTTCTGCTTTGGTCACATTTTTCATTTTAATTATATTTAACATTTATGTAGTGCTTCCAAGTCATGAAATCAGAAATGTAGGGATGGAAGGGACCTAGAGAGGTCATCTATAGCCCTCTTCCTGAGGCAGGACCAAGTATACCCAGACCGTTCCTCCCTTGGAAGTCCTTTTTATAATTATCAAGTAATTAGAATAAATTCATTTTGTTTTATCACTCTCTCTTTTATTGCTAAAGCAACTTTGTTCAGAGGTTCCCAGATTGAAAACCACTGCTCTAAAGACCAAACTTTTTGGGGGGGAGACCCAGTTGAAGAAAATTGTTGATGCTTGTGACCCAACGGAGCTGGGGATGAGGGGTGTGGGGGGGCAGAGGGTTGGGGTGTGGGGGTGAGGGCTGTGGGTTGGGGCTGGGAATGAGGGGTTCAGGGTGTGGGAGGGAGCTCTGGGTTGGGGCAGCCATTTGAGGTGCGGGAGGGAGTCAGGATTCTGGACTGGGAGTACAGGGTCTGGGGTGAGGCTGGGGATGATGGGTTTGGGGTCAAGGAAAAGGTTCCGGGTTTGGGGGGCTCAGAGCCAGGGATTGGGGCACCTACTTACCTCCAGCGGCTCCCAGTCAGTGGCGCAGCTGGGGTGCAGAGGCAGGCCCTGGAAGTGGCCAGCAGCAGGTCTGACTATGAGGCAGAGGCCTGTGACTCTTGCCCGTAGGCACCGCCCTCACCAGCTCCCATTGGCCGGTGCTCAGGGTGGGGGCAGTGTACGGAGTCCTGTGGCCCCTCCCGCCTAAGAGCTGGACTTGCTGCTGGCCACTTCCAGGGTGCAGCACAGTGTCGGAACAGGTAGGCACTAGCCTGCCTTAGCTTTTAACGTCCCGGTTGGCAATGCTGACCAGAGCCGCTAGGGTCCCTGGGTGCTGAGGAAGGCAACCCAGTGTCTTACATGCTGTGACCCAGTACTGGGTCGCAACCCAAACTTTGAAAAACACTGCTTTAGAGCACTTATTGGCCTCTGGCAGGGTGGTTAAAAATCAATGATTTTTTTTTTTTAAAAGAAAAAGATTTTTTTGATTATTTAAATTTATAATTTATTCCTTTAAACCTGTGCAAAATGAAATTTGAATTTAATACAAAATATGTTAAGGCCTAGACTTGTATTCTCTCAAAACATTTAAATAAAAAATAAATTGGTTGAATCCATGAACCTCTATCCAAAAACTTTGAGTTAACAGGTGCTTTTCTATATAAAGAAAGAACGGGGGGGGAAAACATTTAACTTTTGAGGTTGAGCTTTATAAATGCATTCTATTAAGGGCTTGTTTTGTTTTAATAAAAATCTGATATGCTATTTTGTGTTTATTTAAATTTCAGTTACCATCCTAATGCAGCTTGACACAAATTATGAGTAATGCTACGAGTTTGTCATGGATTTCGTGCCCTCTGTGACTTCTGCAGCGGCCAGTGCGATTGGTTTCAGGGCTGCCCAAGCAGCTCAGGCAGCCGCATGGCCAGTCACACTGGCCGCTGCTGGGGCAGTCTCAGGCCACTGCCTCCCCTCCTCCCCCCCAACAGCAGCAGGAGGAGTTTGGGTGTGGGAGGAGACTGGTACCAGGTGCTTTAAGCAAATATGTATAACTTAAACCATATCCATTAAATAAAAATGGTGTTTAATAGATTATGGTAAATTAAGTCATAAACAGGTTATTACAATTTTAAATTTAAATCAGTTTTAAAAGAAAATTGATTAAAATCTGATTTTTTTATCATTGATTTTTATCCACCCTGTAGAGAAGTAATTTATACTTCAGCCGTCAATAGAATGTTTCCTAAATAAAATGGTCTTCCACCCTTTTATGAGATGTCATCAGATATTTAAAAACAATCCTTTTAAACATCCATGATTGAAGAAGAGGCTCTCAAATCCTAGAGCTAAAAAGAGTGGTAATCAAAACAGCAGTGTAAACTCTTGTGGTAAGACTGGTCTTGTTCTGTGCCAATGAAGCACTTACAAAACAAATGCTGCATGATTACAGATGTACCAGTGACCATCTGTATTTATTTGCTGCATGAACTGTCTGGTACCACTTGATTTAACAGATTTCTGTACTAAGGCCTGGTCTACACTACGGGGTTAGGTCAAATTTAGCCACGTTAGGTTGATTTAAAAATGACTGCGTCCACACAACCAACCCCGTTCCGTCCACCTAAAGGGCTCTTAAAATGGACTTCTATACTCCTCCCCGACGAGGGTTGTAGTGCTAAAATTGACCGTGCTGGGTCGAATTTGGGATAGTGTGGACGCAAATCAACAGTACTGGCCTCCGGGAGCTATCCCAGAGTGCTCCATTGTGACCGCTCTGGACAGCACTTTGAACTCCGATGCACTAGCCAGGTACACAGGAAAAGCCCCGGGAACGTTTGAATTTAATTTCCTGTTTGGTCAGCGTGGAGAGCTCAGCAGCGCTCAGCAGCACAGGTGACCGCATATGCAGTCCCCCCCAGAATCGCAAACCAGCTCCAGCATGGACCGAAAGGGAGACACTGGATCTGATTGCTGTATGGGGAGAAGCATCTGTGCAGGCCAAACTCCGATCAAAAAGAAGAAATGCAAATATATTTGCCAAAATCTCACAGGGCATGTTGGACAGAGGACACACAGCAGTGCCGCATGAAAGTTAAGGAGCTCAGGCAAGCCTACCGAAAGACAAAGGAGGCAAACGGTCGCTCCGGGTCAGAGCCCCATACATGCCGCTTCTATGATCAGCTGCATGGCATTCTAGGTGGGGACCCTACCACTCTTCCACCACTGTCCGTGGACACCTGCAAGGGGGGAGTCACACAACAAGGAGGAAGATTTTGTGGAGGAGGAGGAGAATGCGCAGCAGGCAAGCGGAGAATCCGTTCTCCCCGGCAGCCAGGACCTTTTCATCACCCTGGATCCAATACCCTCCCAAGGCGGGATCCCCGACCCTGAAGCCAGAGAAGGCAGCTCTGGTGAGTGCACATTTGTAACTACACTACAGGGGTTAAAAGCAGTAGTGTTTAATGTTTGATTTGCTCTGAAGAATTGGGATGCATTCACGGCTAGTGCAGCTACAGGAAAAGTCTGTTAATGTGTCTGGGGATGGAGCGGGAATCCTCCGGGGACATGTCCATGAAGCTCTCCTGGAGGTACTCTGAAAGCCTTTGCAGAAGGTTTCTGGGGAGGGCTGCCTTATTTTGTCCCCCAGGGTAGGACACTTTATCACGCCAAGCCAGTAGCAAGTAGTCTGGAATCATTGCAGCACAAAGCATGGCAGCGAATGGTCCTGGGTTTTGGTCGCATTCAAGCAACATTCAATCTATATCTTTCTGTGTTAGCCTTAGTAGAGTGATATCATTCATGGTCACCTGGTTGAAATAGGGGAATTTTTGTAAGGGAACAGTAAAAGGACTCCGTTCATGCTGGGCTGTTTGCACTTGGCTAAAAGGGATCATCCCAGAGAATTGCCACGCGGTGGGGTGGGGGTAGGTGTGTGCTGCACATCTACCCAAAAACTGCAGCCCCTCCTTTTAAATTTGAAACCCAACTCATTGCTTGCTCTGGTAAAGGAGGGCGCTGCAGTTTGAAAACATTCCCACATGTTATGAAGGCGTAAGAAGCCAACCCCGCGTACCAAAAGGCTTACCATGGCTGCCTGGAAACCGAATTCTGTTGCCTAGCCGTGTGTGATGTGTCACCATACTGGCAGGAGCTCAATATAAAAGGCAAAATGCGACCTTGTACCTAAAGCACATGTGCTGTCTGCTGTGAATTGCTTGATTCACTGTGAAAGAGTCTCCCTTTTGTTCTCAGAAATGTATCACCTTAAATTTTACTCTCCCTTTTTATCTCCCCCCAGGTGCAAATGTTTCTATGCTCCCCCTATCATCTCCGTCCCTGAGGTTATCGCAGATTAGAAGGCGAAAAAACGCACTTGCGATGATATGTTTTCCGAGCTCATGCAGTCCTCTCGCACTGATAGGGCACAGCTTAATGCATGGAGGCATTCAGTGGCAGAGGCCAGGAAAGAATTAAGTGAACGCGAAGAGCGGAGGCAGGACATGATGCTGAGGCTAATGGGGGAGCAAACGGATGTGATGAAGCATCTGTTGGAGCTGCAGGAAAGCCAACAAGAGCACAGACCCCCGCTGCATCCATTGTATAACCGCATGCCCTCCTCCCCAAGTTCCATATCCACCTCACCCCGATGCTCAAGAACACATGGGGGGAGAGCTCCAGGCACCCAGCCACTCCACTCAGGAGGATGGCCCAAGCAGCAGAAGACGGTCATTCAAACAATTTGATTTTTAGTGTGGCTACAATAAACAATGTGGCCTTGTCCTTCCCTCCTCCCCCACCCCACCCAGGCTACCTTGTCTGTTATCTCTTTTTTTTTTTTTTTTTTTTTTAAATTAATAAAGAAAGAATGCATGGTTTCAAAATGATAGTTACTTTATTTCGAAGGGGGGAGGGTGGTTGGCTTACAGGGAATTAAAATCAACAAATGGGGCGGGTTTGCATCAAGGAGAAACACACACAACTGTCGCACCGAAGCCTGGCCAGTCATGAAACTGGTTTTCAAAGTTTCTCTGATGCGCAGCGCGCCTTGCTGTGCTCTTCTAATCGCTCTGGTGTCTGGGTGCTCAAAATCGGACGCTAGGCGATTTGCCTCAACCTCCCACCCTGCCATAAACATCTCCCCCTTACTCTCACAGATATTATCGAACACACAGCAAGCAGCAATAACAATGGGAAAGTTGGTTGCACTGAGCTCTGACCTAGTCAGCAAACCGCACCAGTGAGCTTTTAAACATCCAAAGGCACATTCTACCACCGTTCTGCACTTGCTCAGCCTATAGTTGAACTGCTCCTTACTACTGTCCAGGCTGCCTGTGTAAGGCTTCATGAGCCAGGGGAGCAAGGGATAGGCTGGGTCCCCAAGGATAACTATTGGCATTTCAACATCCCCAACAGTCATTTTCTGGTCTGGAAAGTAAGTCCCTGCTTGCAGCTGCTCGAACTGCCTGGAGTTCCTAAAGATGTGAGCATCATGCACCTTTCCCGGCCATCCTATGTTGATGTCGGTGAAATGTCCCTTGTGATCCACCAGTGCTTGCAGCACCATTGAGAAGTACCCCTTGTGGCTCACGTACTGGTTGGCAAGGTGGTCCAGTGCCAAGATGGGGATATGCGTTCCGTCTATCGCCCCACCACTGTTAGGGAACCCCATTGCAGCAGAGCCATACAATATGACCTGCACATTTCCCAGAGTCACTACCCTTGATAACAGAACGTCAATGATTGCATTGGCTACTTGGATCACAGCAGCCCCCACAGTAGACTTGCCCACTCCAAATTGATTCCCGAGTGACCAATAGCAGTCAGGCTTTGCAAGCTTCCACAAGGCTATCGTCACTTGCTTTTCAACTGTCAGGGCAGCTCTCATATTGGTAGTCCTGCGCTTCAGGGTGGAGGAAAGCAACTCACAGAGTTCCAGGAAAGTGGCCTTATGCATGCGAAAGTTTCGCAGCCACTGTGAATCATCCCATACCCGCAACATTATGCGGTCCCACCAGTCTGTGCTTGTTTGCCGGGCCCAGAATCGGTGTTCCACTGTATCAACCAGCCCCACTGCCACCGTGATGTCCCAGTTGCCTCAGCCCGTGCTTTCAGGAACGTCTGTGTCCATGTCCTCATCAAAATCCTCCTCGTGCTGATTCTGCATATACTCCAGGATAATGCGCGAGGTGTTTACAGTGCTCACAACAGCAGCGGTGATGGTGAGCTGAGCGGGCTCCATGCTTGCCGTGGTATGGCGTCTGCACGGGTAACCCAGGAAAAAAGGCGCAAAACGATTGTCTGCCGTTGCTTTCACGGAGGGAGGGGTGACTGATGACATGTACCCCAAACCACCCGTGACAATGTTTTTCCCCATCATGCACTGGGGGCTTAACCCAGAATTCCAATGGGCAACGGAGACTGCGGGAACTGTGGGATAGCTACCCACAGTGCACTGCTTTGTAATCGATGCTAGCCACGGTTGTGAGGATGCACTCCACCGACTTAATATGCTTAGTTGGGACATACGCAATCGACTGTATAAAATCGATTTCTAAAAATCGACTTCTATAAAATTGACCTAATTTCATAGTGTAGACATCCCCTTAGTTACTGATTGCTTTCTTTTGAACTTGACAGAAAGTTTTGCATTTTCTGGCATTACCAAAAATGTTTGGTTTTGCCATGTTTCCACTGTGGTATATAAATGAGCTACTTACTGAAAGTATCAGTATAAAATTTCTCCATTCTTCTAAAATAAGTATTTTTTTAATTAATTGGTGTTTGGAAGATACACTGTCACAGGTCTGTTGTGTAGTTACTGGGTGTTTGAGTTCTAGGCTCTTGCTGCTGTATTTTTCCTGCTTTGGTCCCTCAGAGTTAGCCTATATCATTCTTCTGACTGAATACAGGACTGGAACAGGATACATTATTGCTGAAGTGAAAGTAGCCAGTGACTGCAGGATCTGCCAGCCTGCCAATTCTGCTTCTCTTCGCCCCCATACCTCCTGCAAGTCAGTTTATTAAAAGTAGTGTATAACCCCATAGATTGCACATAACATTCCTTTCACATTTTTTACACCTTCCACTGGTATGTCACCAGTCTGTTGCACCTACAGCATGTATGAAACTTGAAACTGCTACAGACGTTGTGGTCCAAAAAGAGTGCAAGCCTAGTTGTCTTTCTCATTCAGCCTAATAAACCAAAGTCTTTTAGGCTCAGTGACTGAAACTTCACATTTCACGTGCACCAAACAGCCAAACTTTTGGGACTCTCATTCTGTAGTTTATAAAGTAGAGTGAGGGTGGAAGGATAAATTGATTGAATCTGGGAGGGTCCTGAGGATAAGAGAAGTCAGCAGAGATAAGGATATTTTTCATTGCACTTTGAACTAGCGATCCTTAGCTTGTGCAGTATGCCATTTTCTTTATTAGTTATCTTCATTTATTTGCAACATGTTTGTTAATATTTTCCCCTCCTTCCCCCAATTTTGCAAAAAGTACACTTTTCTTAACAAGGACTCTGTATTTACTTTTTGAAATTGTCAATTGTAAGTGCAAAACAAGGATCTGAGGGGATTTTGTTTTGTTTTTAAAGTGGACTGAAGATTTTTTTTTTTTTTAATAGCTGAATGGATTTCAGTAGTGAATAGACTGAGGTAGGATGTAATGAATTTTAGTAAAATGGTACACCTCTACCTTGATATAACGCTGTCCTTGGGAGCCAAAAAATCTTACCGCATTATAGGTGAAACCGCATTACATTGAACTTGCTTTGATCCATCGGAGTGCGCAGCCCCGGCCCCCCGGAACACTGCTTTGCCGCGTTATATTCGAATTCGTGTTATATCGGGTCGCGTTATATCGAAGTAGAGGTGTATATATTTTGTTTGTAAATCTCTCCACACCTTTCCTATAACTTTTTGGAGAAGGGAATGTGTCTTCTATGTTTGTAGGAGGGGCAGTCCCATGACCACTGGGAGCCCTACCAGAATACAAACAATAACTTTTAAAAAGAGCTCTAGACTAAGTGTGAAAAATTTGAGCTCCGCTTAGAACTTTTGGGGAGTGGCTAGAAGTTGGATCAGTTGAAGTAAAATTGTCACTGAAAATGGGAGTTATAATGAGAGTTCCTTCTGAGTTACTGCTATAGTGTCCATCATAATGCTGTAATTCTATATAGTCATCTGTGGTCCTCTTTGACTTTGTTTAGGTTGGGGCATATGTCAAGGGGGAGCTGGTGGATATAGAACAGCTAATTATATGATTATGATAGTGACCCAGTCATTACTCTTGTATGGGAGTTGTGTAGGTTTTCAGGCATCATATTGTATCTCAAAGACTGAAGATAAGAATGGCCATACTGGGTCAGACCAGTGGTCCATTTAGCCCAGTATCCTGTCTTCCGATAGTGGCCAATGCCAGGTGCTTCAGAGGGAATGAACAGGTAATCATCGAGTGATCCATTCCCAGCTTCTGGCAAACAGAGGCCAGGTAACTTCAGAGCAGGGGTGGCTAACCTGAGCCTGAGAAGGAGCCAGAATTTACCAGTGTATATTGCCAAAGAGCCACAGTAATACATTTGCAGCCTGCCATCACCTCCCCTTCCCGCCCCCAGCATCTTCCACCCGCTAGCAGCCCCGCCGATCAGCACCTCGCCTCCCTCCCTGTGCCTCCTGCCCACTATGATCAGCTGTTTCATGGCATGCAGGAGGCTGTGCGGGGGGAAAGGGGGAAGAACTAGGACCTGACAGACTCGGGGAAGGGGCAGGGGCCTTGGGGAAGGGGTGGAATGGGGGTAGGGCCTGGGGCAGAGCCAGGGGTTGAGCAGTGAGCGCCCTCCGGCACATTGGAAAGTTGGCACCTATAGCCCAGCCCCGGAGTTGGCGCCTATACAAGGAGCCACATATTAACTTCCTAAGAGCCACAGGTTGGCCACCCCTGCTTCAGAGCATGGTTTTGCATGCCTGACTAAACTGGTTAATAGCCACTGATGGACCTATCCTCCAGGAACTTACTTAGTTCTTTTTTTGAACCCTGTTATAGTCTTAACCTATACAGCATACTCTGGCAAAGAGTTCTACAGGTTGGCTGTGCGTTGTGTGAAAAAATACTTCCTTTTGTTTGTTTTAAACATGGTGCCTATTAATTTCATTTGGTGACCCCTAGTTCTTGTGTTACGAGAAGGAGTAAATAACACTTATTTACTTTCTCCCCACCAGTCATGATTTTATAGACCTCTATCATCTCCACCCTTAGTCGTCTCTTTTCCAAGCCGAAAAGTCCCAGTTTTCTTAATCTCTCCTGATATGAAAGCTGTTCCATACCCCTAATAATGTTTGTTGCCCTTCTCTGTACTTTTTCCAGTACATCTTTTTTGAGATGGGGTGACCAAATCTGCACGCAGTATTCAAGATGTGGGCGTACCATGGATTTATATAGAGCAGTAGTTCTCAACCAGGGGTCTGGTGCCCCCTAGGGGGCCTCAAGCGGGTTTCAGGAGGGCCTCCAAGCAGGGCCAGCATTAGACTTGCTGGGGCCCAGGGCAGAAAGCTGAAGTCCCTTTGCATGGGGCTGAAGCTCAGGTCCCTGAGCCCCCCACCTCTTCAGGTTGAAGCGGAAGCCTGAGCAATGTAGCTTCATGGGGGCCCCTGTGGCGTGGGGCCCCAGGCAATTGCCCGGCTTGCTACCCCCTAATGCCGCCCTGGCTTTTATATGCAGAAAACCAGTTGTTGGGGCACAGGTGGGCCATGGAGTTTTTATGGCATGTTGGGGTAACCTCAGAAAGCAAAACATTGAGAACCTCGATATAGAGGCAATACGATAGTTGCTGTCGTCTTATCTGTCCCTTTCCTAATGATTTCCAACATTCTGTTAGATTTTTGACTGCTGCTGCACATTGAGTGCGTGTTTTCAGAGAACTATCCACAATGACTCCAAGATCTCTTTCTTGAGTGGGGTAACAGCTAATTTAGACCCCCATCATTTTATATGTATAGTTGGGATTATTTTTTCCAACGTGCATTACTTGGCATTTATTAACATTGAATTTAATTTGCCATTTTGTTGTCCAGTCACCCAGTTTTTTGAGATCCCTTTGTATCTTCGCCATCTGCTTTGGACTTAATTATGTTGAGTAGTTTTGTATCATCTGCAAATTTTGCCACCTCACTGTTTACCCCTTTTTCCAGTTCACTTATGAATATGTTGAACAGAACTGATCCCAGTACAGACCCCTGGGGGACACCACTATTTATCTCTCTCCATTCTGAAAACTGACCATTTATTCCTATCCTTTGTTTCCTATATTTTAAGCAGTTACTGATCCATGAGCAGACCTTCCCTCTTATCCCATGACATCTTATTTTGCTGAAGAGCCTTTGGTGAGGGACCTTGTCAACGGCCTTCTGAAAATCTAAGTACACTATATCCACTGGATCACCCATATCCACATGCTTGTTGACCCCCTCAGAGAATTCTAGTAGATTGACAAGGCATGATTTCCCTTTACAAAAACCATGTTGACTCTTCCCCAACAAATTATGTTCATCTATGCGCCTGACAATTCTGTTCTTTACTATAGTTTCAACCAATTTGCCTGGTAGTGATAATTGGCTTCTGTGGTGTCATATAGTGAAGACTTCGTAATACCAATTAGCATATATCTACAGATAATACTCCTTCCAGAGAATTCTATTTGTTGGTAGAGTCAATTTTTTGGAAAATAATAAGATATTATAATAGCTGCCAGAAACTTACAGATTAATGACATTTTTCTGAGGGACACGCACAAATGAAATAGCAGATCAGCTTCATTAAGGTAATTTTGCATCAGTCTTGTGCATGTGCTGGCTCAAAATGTCCTTGGCAAAGACTTGATTAAATATATCCGTTGGATAAATGGAAAGCCAACTAATAAGTTTATGTCATTTGCTCCTTAACATGTCTTATGCACAAGAGAAAATACTGTCTTCCAGATTTAAAAGGGGTCTTATTAAGAGCAAGACTTCTTTCAAGCCCTATGATCTGTGACACAAAAGTAAGCAAGGTTCTTGAGATGGCACAAAACCAAACGTTTTATAATATATATAGTGTATGTCTATTGAAGATTTATTTCAAACTGAGATGATTCTCTGCATTGCCTGTCTTCTACTTGACATTTTTTTACTTTAGTGTTCAAAGATCCATTGTAAATGTATAGCTTTGCCCTTGGAAATCACCAACAAGAAAAATACTCAAAATTGTATTTTGTGTCAAAAAATCTACTCTTTTAAAACTTGTCAGATTTATTAAGGGAGGAGGGAAATGGTTTTTCTTCAGGAATAAAATGTTAGCATGTCTTCACTCATGAACAACTGCACAACAAACCATTGTGCTTCTGAGGTGTAATTAGAAAAATGTTGCTTAGAGGAAAAGTTTGAAATATTTAAGCATCTGAGGTTGCGTTAAACTGAGTAAAAAGAGAAAAGCAAAATTTTTAAATGGTTCAAACAGGAACATGTTTGGGTGTGCCCCCCCGCCCCTTTTTCCTTGTAATTTGACTATAAGCTCCCAACCCCCCACCTGAAAATGAATAAAAAGGCTTATTTCAAACATTAATGTAAAAAAATGTTGTTTATGGTGACTGTCTTAGAAATTATAGGGGGCTTTTTTGTTTAAACTTAAACTATTAAAGTAACTAAAGTTTGTGTTTGACATGCAGATGTCAGAGGTGGGTGGAGAACTGTCGAAGGGCAGATTTAGAAGATAAAACTCCAGATCAGCTGAACAAGCACTACAGATTATGTGCCAAACACTTTGAGACCTCTATGATATGTAGAAGCGTAAGTAAAGGCAACTAAACATCTATTTCACATTGTGTAAAATGTACCTAAGTTCATTTTCCTGCTTAAAACATTAACCTTAGGATCAAGAAGTCTTTTTCTACTTTTTTTAAATAGAGATGTCGTATCAAAGAGAAATTTTTAAAGTGAAGATAACTGTTTCACTCCTATTTTTATGTAGTATCTTTAGCTAATGGAGTGACAACTTAACTGTTCCCATGACAGTGGGAATAGGATCGTGGGTTTTACAGCAAACTTAAATTTGTGGGCAGAATACTATTTCTTGATTTTTATGTGCATGACTCCTATGTTTTACATGGTCTTTCAACCACATAATGTTACTTAATATAAAAATATGCAGAGCAGCGTTTTGGAGTCAAAGCAGCCAGCGTCCGAGAAAAAACTATTTTAGGGACTAATATGTAATCAAAATTGGAATTTCATGAAGTTTAGTTTGGCTTGAGATGATTTTTTTAAGCAATAATACATATTTGAGAATGAGCAGCTGAATTCAGTTGCTAGCAGAATATAATCAGCTTTGCTGGCTTATGTTTTCGCTATATAGAATACCGTACTTAAAGAGCATCTGATGCCTTATGCAAAACTATGAAATATATTCTATATAGGAAATGTGAGCATAAAGTTTTTCTTAGCAGAGACATTTGTATGAAAACACTATGTAGAAGGCTTCTGCTACTACTTATTCTGCAATTAAAATCATAATTATCCATCTGATATTTTAAAGTAGTTATGTCACAAGTGGACACTCTGACTTGAGATGCAGGAGTAGATGAACTTTTACATGGAGAGAGAATATTTGTTTAATTGTCCCTAGTGAAAATAAGTAACGAAGAAGGAAACATGATAGAAGCAGAATTTCCTCTTCATAAAATGGTTTCTTAATGATGCATGGTGGGGTCTTTCTTTCAGAATAATTGCTTTTAAATGTGCAATAGTTAAAGTAAAAGCATTGTATTGGGGGAAGATGGTGTGATCTAAAGATAAAAAATAGATTTAAGAGACCTTTATATAATAAGTGGTGATTATGGGTGCCACTTTTTTGTTAAAATATTCCACTGCAGCATCAAACAATCAAAGTGAAACTATCTGGAAACAGACCAGCCTAGCTTTAATGCCCACGTAAAGTTCAAAATGACAGACTTCCAAATATAAATGGTAAAATGTAAGCCTAAGCTTTGAAATTGTTATGTTTAATAATTTTTGTACTGAGACACAGAACGTTTTTAAAGGAAATTTCTGATCTAGACATCTTTCTCTTTACAGAGTCCTTACAGAACAGTTTTACGAGATAATGCTGTGCCAACTATATTTGATCTTACAAGTCACTTGAATAATCCACACAGCAGGCACAGAAAAAGAATAAAAGAGTTGGTATGTTTAAATTTAATCTTCTTGTACTAAGGCAGTAAAAGCAAGCAAGTGCAAATAGAATTTGTGTAGAGATGCCCAGATAACCATAATACCTTGCACTTGTGTATCCTTCTGAGTGTCATTATGAAGAAAATATCATAGTAGGCATTATTGGAAAATTTAAATATTAAAATCTTAAACTAATATAACCTACTTATAGAATTAGGGAATATCTAAGGAAATGAAAATGATAAAACAAAGAAGTGTTGCTCAGAGCTGGTTTAGAAGAGACTTGATACAGATTATGGGTGCACTTCATAGATTTTCCACTGAAAATCTTGCTGTATGTGGATTTGCATGATCACCGTTTTACTGTCTAACGTTTTGAACTAGGCAGAATTCCAGAGTTGGTTTGTTTTGTTTTTAGTTCATTGTTGGATGATAGTGACCACCTTTTTAAATGTTTGTAATCAGAAGTAAGCAGCTTCTGCTGAAATAGCAGATTGCCAGTGGCTCCATTGTATGTTTCATAGAGACCCTGTCTGCAGGTTTTGTATGGTCTAAATGTTTATGTGTGACGGAAATTAGGGGCTATAACATTTCATAATTATAGTGGCATTTGCAAAACATTACAGATTTCTAAAAACTTCTTTATAGTTTTGATAAGCCTACGTAATGATGATCAAATCCTAGCAATTAGAATTGAAAAAATTCTGCTAGTTTACTTAGTACATCTCCCCGCCAGAACAAAATTCTTCCATAAAATTAATTATCTAGTGCTTTCAAAATTAAAACTATACAATGTTCTTAATGACAGGGCTCACTCCCACTTACTTTGGGGTACTGTTCCACTATGTGATAGATCAACACATCTTCAGATAGACTTGACATTATTGCTGTACCCTCACTGAGATATATCTGAAAACATTCAGATTCTTCTGAATGCATAGCACCTGTCTAATAAGTATTAGGACTCCAAAAACAGCTTTATTTAGAATTTTAATAGCTAGTCTTGACGTTCTTCAGCAATTTGAGACCATATGCCAGACAGTATCATAACTTTTTTTTTTCTTCCCCAAGAGTGAAGATGAAATAAGAACATTGAAGCAGCAAAAGAGTAAGTGGCCAATAAATTTAAGTTTGAGTTTGTAGTGATGAATAGATTTTAGGTATAGCACTAGTTTAGGCAAATAAGGTAGTATGAAATACTGTATATACTCGATCATAAGCCGGTTTGTTTATAAGCCGACTCCCTTAAGATGGATAAGTAAAAATGGAAAATTTTTATAACCCGTTCATAAGGTGACCCTATAATTCAGGAGTCAGCAAACTTTGGCTCCCGGGCCATCAGGATAAGCCGCTGGTGGTCTGAGATGGTTTGTTTACCTCGAGCGTCCGCAGGCATGGAGGTAAACCTAAGTAAACAAAGTGTCCCGGCACGCCAGCTGCTTACCCTGACGGGCCGGGTCAGCAAGTGGTGGGGAAATTTTGGGGGGGGGAGAAGCTGGGAGTCAGAGGAGTAACCCCTGTGACCAACCCCCACATGACCCCACCCCTAGCCTGGGACCCCCACACTCTCCCCATCCCATCCCTTCCCACCTTATCTGGGGAGGGCCAGAGGAGGATGTCTCTGGCCTGGCTGAAGCTGCTCCGGCAGGCTGGGCAGTGCGGCCGCAGCCTGCTCCAGCGGGCCAGACTGGGCGGCGTGGCCGCAGTATGTTCCAACAGGCTGGGCCGGGCGACACGGCCGCAGTGTGCTCCAGTGGGCTGGGCGGCGCAGCCACAGCCTGCCCCAGAACTGCAGCTGCTTCGGAGGCTGGGTGGAGAGCAGCGTGGCTAGAAGCGGAGAGACTCTGGCCCCGTCTCTTCACTTCTGGCTCTGCTGGCTGTGCTGCCTCTCCTTGTTTCTTCTGTTGGGGGGAGGGGCTATGTCCCACCTCTCCCTCTCTATACCCATTCATAAGCCAACCCCCTTCTCTGGTGCTTCCCTTTTTTACCAAAAAAATTCGGCTTATGAATGAGTATATATGGTACATTATTTTTAATTTGTACAGTAAGGTTAGGTAGAGCAATGCCCCTCTGCCTCGTACATTGGCCAAACCGGACAGTCTCTACGCAAAAGAATTAACGGACACAAATCTGACATCAGGAGTCATAACATTCAAAAACCAGTAGGTGAACACTTTAACCTGTCTGGTCATTCAATGACAGACCTGCAGGTGGCAATTTTGCAACAAAAAAGCTTCAAAAACAGACTCCAACGAGAAACTGCTGAGCTTGAATTGACATGCAAATTAGATACAATCAATTTAGGCTTAAATAGAGACTGGGAATGGCTGAGCCATTACAAACATTGAATCTATCTCCCCATGTAAGTACTCTCACACTTCTTATCAAACTGTCTGTACTGGGCTATCTTGATTATCACTTCAAAAGGTTTTTTTTCCTCTTACTTAATTGGCCTCTCAGAGTTGGTAAGACAACTCCCACCTTTTCATGCTCTCTGTATGTGTATATATATCTCCTCAATATATGTTCCATTCTAGGCATCCGAAGAAGTGGGCTGTAGCCCACGAAAGCTTATGCTCAAATAAATTTGTTAGTCTCTAAGGTGCCACAAGTACTCCTGTTCTTTTTGCAGATACAGATTAACACGGCTACTACTCTGAAACCACTTTAATTCTGTCCAATAATATTACAAATAGTGCCCCACACTGACACTGTTTAATTAAATTGTAAATACTATGGATTTTCCAGTCGGCAATTGTATAAATATAGTTGTAGTGGGGGAAGTAAATGCAGCAAACTTTCTATATGAAGAAGTCTTAGGCTTGTGATGTCTTTTATTTTGTAGTTGATGAAGCCTTTGAACGGGAACAGGCAAATCAAGAGTTGAATGAGAGCAGTGCTCAGAACACTGTTTCAGAAGAAGGAGGAGAAGAGCAAGAAGAGGAAGTTGTTCCTTTAACGCTGGAAGAGAGGGAAAACAAAGATTACCTTAAATCTTTATTTGAAATTTTGATCCTCATGGGCAAACAAAATATTCCTTTGGATGGCCATAATGCTAATGAACTTCCAGAAGGTATCTTCACCCCAGATAATTTTCAAGCTTTGTTGGAATGCAGAATAAATGCTGGAGATGAGGTTCTGAGAAAACGATTTGAGATGGCTGCAGTAAACCTGGAGTATTGTTCTAAAACGCAACAGAAACAGATGCTTGAGATCTGTGAGAGCTGTGTAAGAGAAGAGACGCTCAGGGAAGTAAGAGACTCCCACTTCTTTTCCATTGTCACTGATGAGGTAGTAGATATAGCAGGTGAGGAGCACTTACCAGTGTTGGTCAGGTTTGTTGATGAGTCCCACAATCTGAGAGAAGAATTTGTAGGGTTTTTGCCTTATGAGGCAGATGCTGAAATTTTAGCTGTTAAGTTCCATACAACTATTATTGAAAAATGGGGTCTAAACATGGAGTACTGTCGAGGTCAAGCCTATATTGTCTCCAGTGGATTTGCTTCAAAAATGAAAATTGTAGCTACAAGACTCTTGGAAAAGTATCCACAAGCTGTGTACACACTCTGTTCCTCTTGTGCTCTAAATGTATGGTTGGCAAAATCAGTCCCTGTCGTTGGCGTTTCTATCGCTCTAGGGACGATAGAAGAAGTTTGTTCGTTTTTTAATCAGTCACCACAGTTGTTAGTAGAACTGGACAACATAATCTCTGTTCTTTTTCAGAACAGTGAGGAAAAGAGTAATGAACTGAAAGAGATTTGCCATTCTCAGTGGACAGGTAGACATGATACTTTTGAGATTTTAGTGGACCTAATGCAAGCACTGGTACTGTGCTTGGATGGTATAAGCAGTGATGTGTCTGTCAGGTGGAGTAACTTCGTTGTTGGACGAGCATTTGTACTTTCAAGTGCATTAACAGATTTTGACTTCATCGTCACTGTTGTAGTTCTGAAAAACATTCTGTCTTTTACAAGAGCCTTTGGAAAAAATCTCCAAGGCCAAACATCAGATGTGTTCTTTGCAGCCAGCAGCTTAACAGCAGTGTTGCATTCGCTGAATGAAGTGATGGAGAATATTGAAGTTTATCATGAATTTTGGTTTGAAGAAGCAACAAATTTGGCCACAAAGCTAGATGTACAAATTAAACTCCCTGGAAAATTTCGCAGGGCACAGCAAGGTAGTTTGGACTCTGATGTAACATCAGAAAATTACTACAAAGAAGCACTTAGTGTTCCAACTGTAGAGCACATTATTCAGGAATTAAAAGATATATTCTCAGAACAACACCTAAGAGCTCTTAAATGTTTATCTTTAGTGCCCTCAGTCATGGGACAACTAAAATTTAATACGTCTGAGGAACATCATGCTGATATGTACAAAAATGACCTACCTAATCCAGATACACTCTGTGCAGAACTTCATTGTTGGAGAATCAAATGGAAGCATAGAGGAAAAGATATTGAGCTTCCAGCTACCATTTATGAAGCACTTCATTTGCCTGACATAAAGTTTTTCCCTAATGTGTATGCATTGCTTAAAGTTCTGTGCATCCTTCCAGTGATGAAAGTGGAGAATGAGAAATATGAAGTAGGACGAAAGCGCTTGAAGGCGTACCTGAAAAACACCTTGACAGAACAGAGGTCAAGCAACTTAGCTTTGCTTAATATAAACTTTGATATAAAACATGACTTGGATTTAATGGTGGACACCTATATCAAACTCTATCCAGACAAAGTAGAATTTCAAGAAGACTTTCTTCCCTCAAACAATTCAGAAGTAACTGAAGATGCTTAGAAAAAAAATCTTTAATCAGTTTGTTGAAACAGTTTTTCTATTCAGACTTTAATATCAAGAGGAAAACTATAAAATGTATGTAATCTACTTAATCATTACAATTGTATTTCCATTTTAGACCTCAGATTGAAGAAGCAGTGACCAGTAACACAAGTTCTGTTCCGTTGATCCACATTAAATTACTATTATGTGAACAAAAACACCTTTGAAAATAAACAAGTGTGCTTCACAAAGACAGTTCTCAAACGCTTCATCTGATTGGCATGACTAGGTGCTCATTTTTTGTTGTGTCATTTTGGAAAAGTAATTTATGATCACTGTGGATCCTATGGAGTTGTTTCATACTTATGCATAAAAAAATGCAGGAAAACAAGGTAGAATGAAATCCATTGCTTACCAGTTACTACTAGGATTTTTGGTTTATTTGGAAACTGTTTAAAAAATATGGAAATGGTATATTTGAATAACTTAGTGGAGAGTGTATTCTTCTATCACAGTCATCACACTGTGGACTGTGTTCTCCACATCAAGTGAATATCAGTGAGTGTGAAGGTACGTTAAGGTTTCAGTGGAAGAGCTAGCCTTTCTCAATCACCTGATTGTATTGTTTACATTCCTTTGTGTGAGCCGCACAACTATTTTTTCTTTTTACGCTTTTAACAGGTATGAATTGAATATTAAATCTAAAATCCTGAAAGATACTGACTGTAAAATTTATTCCATAAGCATCTAAAATTATTTGTTTTTGTCTTTACTGTTACACAAAAGTGTATCTATTGCCTCCCATCTTTATTTGTAAACATACCCTGGAAAAATTAGAAATAAGTTTGTTGTTTGTCCAGAAGTGACTTGGAAAGTATTGCTGTTATTTTTGGCACAAAGTAAACAATTTTGTATAGTTTTATTTCAATCTAAAATAAAATGTGAATTTGCCTTTTTTTTTTTTTTTAAGTAGTACTGATATTTATTAGTAAAGCAATGCCCCCTGAGGGGGGAGAGTGTTTTTTATGAAGTGATTTTTGGCTTATATTATTCATACAGTTCCATCCAGTGGCATTACATTAAAATGTTAGATGGGAGTAAATTTCAATTTCTCGTTAGTTTGGGAATGATACATGTAATATCACCTTTCATGTATATGGTACGCTTACATTGTGTAAGAGTTTTTAAAAATTTCTTGTAGCATAGCTTTAAATATAACATTCTTCAAGATAAAAATACTTTATTTGAATGGGACGTAGTCATTAAAAATTTATTAAAATGTAACTTTAGTTACTACACCTGAGTTCCCCTGGCCAGTTTTTGTAGGTTTTTTTTACTTACGGTCACACTTAATTTCTTTTTAAAAAGAAATAAAAATGTTTCTCTCCCAAATTGCCATGGGAAAGATTCCCACAAACAGGGAAAACTAATTATACATGAGAGAGTGTGACACAATGTACATAGTGCTGTAAAACATACAAAGTGAAAAACATGGAGAAAGTAGGATTTTTCCCATCTTAATCATTGTTATAGGAATCTTAAATCTCTCAAATCAATGCCAATACCATTGTTCCCAGTTTTGGCGGGCATTGCACCTGCCAACATCAGGTGAGACACTCCTGTGATCTGGGAGTACAAGAAGATCCTGGCTGCTCCGGACCTGCTGATACACCAAGACCTCAATTCACTGCCACTCTCCCATCTCAAATCCAGGAAGCCTTTCTGGCTCCATGTGTCCATGTAACAGATATAGGATGCTAGCACTTGCTGGCTTGAATCATGGGCCGCTTGTGATGTCCCAAACAAAGACTTGATTGAAGATCCAACGAAAAGTCCCAGGATTCTGCCTTCCTCATAGGCAGTGGACTGCATTCAGACAGCATATGGAAGGTGTAGGTATCTCTTCCACAAATGGAAAATCAGAGAATCACTAAATTGTGACTGTGGTGAGGTACAAACCATGCGACACATCACGGACAGCTGCCCTCGTTCACTCTTACAGTGGTGGCACAGGTGCCTTTTTGGTTGATTGTTTTGTGTGTGTGTTTTGCCACTGATACTACTTATGAATTGGAACTTGCACAGAAAATCATGACACATTTTTGAAAACCTGTTGAACTTGGACTATCCCTGGTCTGACCTTCCTCCTTTTTATTAATATGGGAAGGGCAAAATGGTTTTGTCCCACAGGATGAACACCCCAAACTGACTTATCTTAATTTCCTTTAGAGAGCATTCCCAATTTTGGTTATTTGGTAAAAACTTATGAGCATTGTTTCATTTATTTTTCAATGTAGAAATGTAGCTATCTAACAAACTGAAGTGCCATTCTGGCGACATTTATTGAATTCCCTGATGCACAACATCAGGCAAAGTTGTTTTGGTGGGATATTTTTGAATGCACTGTGTGTATATATTCATGTTAATAGAATGCTGCTAACACCACATAATTTATGACCAATAGTGAGCTGGAGACAGCAACTTACAGGCCCCTTAAAAAAAGAATTTTAGCAGGAAAGCTGAGACGAAGGATTAGTGAGCAGAAGGGGGAAATAAGTGGCCTGCTCCCTCTGAGCCACTGAAAGAGTTTATATAAAGTAATGGCAACAGCCAAGAGGTAGAGGAATGAGGGAATGGCAAATTGCCGTGGTAGGCCTCCTAACTTGGAAGACTTGGGTGGAAATCTACATAGTAACTTAATGGAAGTAGGAATAACTTCCAACTCACCTCTATGGCTTCTGGAAAAAGGGAGTTAAGATGCAACTGCAGTGAGATTGGCCAATGATACCATAGCTTCAAAGAGAGCTTTACTGCCACCATAAGGCCAATAGTAGTAGAGGAGAAAGTAATTGACAAGGTTTGTGCCCTCCTTTTCTCATGGATCCTTGGGATCCATGCAGTTTGCAATTCTGCTGACTTCCCCTTCTTCAGGGGAGTTTGCATTTCCAAAGTGAATCTGAATTTGTTCTTTTTTTTTTTTTTCTGCATCATCAAATGACCTGCCCATTTAAATCAATTTAAATATAAATACTTTAATAGTCTGCTTTCACTGAAATATAGAGGATGAATGTCCTAACTCACTAGTTGGTTTTAACTTAGCTAGTCCTAGCTGGTTGACTTCTGTTAATGACAATAATTCTTGTCTTAAGAATATGCCGCTTTTATTTCCTTTTTCTATACCCATATCAAATACTTCACCACAGCAGAGAACTCCCATTACAATTCACTGTTCTTTGAAAAATAGCATGGAGATTTTTATCTCCTGGAACACACTTTCTAACACTGACTGTAGAAAACCTTTCACTTCTTGTTTGGCTGCCAGAGCACGGCTGCAAAGGAACAGAGAACCAGAACTACTTAATGATTCTGGATGCAGCTGTCCTGTTGTCATTGCACTCAAAAGTTGCTGTGAACACCAGACCAGAGTTGCCAGAAACAGCCAAATTACTTTAATAGAGATGAAAATAAATCTCTTTACTGGATCAGTTTCAAGAAGCAATTACTAACTTAAAAATAACAATAAGTGTGATCCCCAAGTAGGCTTTACATTAGATAATTTCCAGACCTTTAATACTCCCTCCTTCCCCCCCAAGGAAAGAGGTCTTACAGTATGCACATTATAAGTCCATATGTCTTCCCTGTAAAAGTAGCAAGACATCAAAAAGAATTAGAGTTAGTAGATATATCTATAATTTTTAAAAATTATTTTAAAGTATTTGATACAACTTTTTAAAAAGCTTCTAGATACTTGCAGTATTTAAGAGAACATACATATTGCATGGTTAAGCACTCAGTACAATAAATGCAACCTGAATGTTGTCCTGTTTTGTATATTCATTACAACAGTCTTTTTAATTACATGATTACATTATTATCAAGTAGAAATTTTTTTATAATACTTTATCATATATACACACATATCCTAATGAAATATTTTTGTTTTTACACTTGTGTTAATTGTATTGCCATGAGGGTCCAGTATATCTTTGAATTAGACTTTTTGTGGTAAGTTCTCTTCTCTAAGGTCAGTGTCACGTTCCCCCTTTTTCTTCAACCAGTAGCACAGTTGTCTTAAAATGTAATGCAAGGGACAAGGCCAGTAACTGTAGAACTCATTAGCGAGACTGAGGAGGAGGAAAGCCATGGAGATGCTTATTTTTCCTGTCCCCAGTATTAGCAGCAGCCATTGGAGGATAGGAGGGGGAGTGCTGGACCCCATGCTTCACCCTGTTAGGATTTGCTGTGCAGGTGTATGCAACTTTTGGGGGGTACTTTTTGAGCTGTGGGGAAAAAATTCTACTTTATACTTACTATGAGATTTTCAATGGCAAATACTTTGGACAAATTGAGCCAGTTTATTTCAGAACAGTGAAAGGCATTGCTTCTTAGTAAAGGATCAGGGCTATTTTTCCTATGCTGTATTTCACCTTCCACACTTTAGCCATTTTGTCCATGTAGGGCTCATCCTAAAAATAAAGTAAATCGGAAACGTTGGGTTTCTTCTGCCTTCTCCTTCCCCTCCCCCACTGTCTTAGAACTCCATAATTGCGATACCGTTTTTGTTCAGACTCCCCCTCATTTTTATATAGAAATTCACCTTGGGGCAGAGGTCAAGCCTGGAAAAATTTAGCTCAATAGTTGAAAAGTTTTAGAAAGTTATGAATGACTGAGCACAGGAGGCTAGAAGATAAATTGTTATGCAACCTTAACTACAGGGGTTAAGGCAAATGAATAAGGGCCAGAAATTGTCATAATTAAATCAGAAATGTCTGAAGCTATTTCATAACTGTCATCGGAATGGTTGCTGTTGGATTTCTACCAGATGTAATAATATTTTCATTTTAATGAGCTGTTTTATTATGGGCACCTCTTCTGACTTGTACAAGTGGTTGTATTGATATAGCAGTATGGGTAAAAAACGAACAATCCTGCCTATCTTCCCAAATTTGAACCTTCCCATTGGATTCACCATAACATTAGAAATGGCAAACTTAATATAGCATTTATCTAATTTGGGTAAATTTAGGCCAAATCAATGGGATTTTCATTAATCTGACAGAATTGAAGATATTGGTGGTTTAATGGAGCATATTGTTTGTTAATACAACTTTATTATAGTAGCACCTAGCTAGGATTGGGGTCTCATCATGTTAGATGCTATACAAACATGCTAAGGGACAGTCCATATCCTGAAGAGCATCTTCCTGGTGTATATCTTGTAAATACTTTTACTGTAGATTAGTACCCCTTCCCTAACATTAAGGGGCTCCCTTCGCCCCTGGGGCAGGCATGTCCCAGTCCCTGGGTTTCAAATCTTGTGCCTCCTGTGGCAAGCCTATGCCCATGAACGACCCACACTCTAGTTGTCTGAAGTGTCTGGGAGAATCTTACATGAAAGACTGCTACCAAATTTGTTGGGACTTTGAACTTTGCACAAAGGACAAAGTAATCAGACTTAAGGCTATCTTAATGGGAGCTGCTCTTAGACTGGCTTCGGAACCAAGCCACTCGGCTTCAACACCAAGCACTTAAGCCTCAGTGTGAAGCATATCTCTGGTGCCGAAAGAGAAGTAGAAAAAGCAGCACGCTGACAGAGGGCTCTCGCAGGTGCCGAAGAAAGGCAAGCAAGAGGAAGGCAGTGGAGTGCAACCTGCATTGGGTCACTCCTCCACCCCAGTCCCATGGCGACACTATCAACCACAGATTGTTGAGTCCAGTGTGGGACCCAACACTGGAAAATCATGGTGGCACCAGTGGAATTGTGATGCCTTTAACCTCAGAGGCCTTTGCAATGGCCAGACACTTGTTGTCACTCCCAGTCCCACTGACCCTGACCACCGGCTTCGTCATCCTTGAGCAGGAGAGAGCATGGTGCCCTGAGCTCCTTCCTGGCACCGGGCCTACCAGCTCCTTCTAGTGGCAAGCTGACTCTTCTGTCCTCTGTGAGGTCGTCCCTGGCCCGCTATCCGTCACAGGACCCTCAGCAATGATCGGAGGCAGTGAGAGGTACCACTCTTCTGTGGTCACCTAGGGAGGATTCTTCATCTGAGTCTGACGTGGAGCCCTGTGTTCAACCTAAGGGTCACTGGTACCCATCCTACATGCCGCTGGACCTTGGTGTGGATCCCCCAGCTGGTACCTGGCCAGGAGGACAGTGGCCTTTGCAGTAGCCATTCTGGAACCCTTGGGGGTTTCCCCCTGGAACCAGGTCCACCCTCCCACTGTTCATACTTGGTTGCTTCCAAGAGGCGGGCTCCCGCTCTGCCACGATCAGCACCAGACCCCAACTCCAATACCGACCCTGCTACTGATTTACAGGACATGGCACCTATGAAGGTTATTGAGGCTGAAGCTGAGGAAGAACAGTACAGAACTCTTCCTCCTCCTCCTCAGACTGTCTCGGGGCCGAGCAGCTTGTTTCCCCAAGATGACAGCTAACCTGGGGCTTGAGATTGAGGAGCTCAAAGAATCATTTCACAGCCCCTTTGACGTTCTGGCTGCAACAGCTCCATCTAAAGTGGCCTGACCCATTAATGAGGTGGTAATGGGTCTGATCAGAGCCCTGGCTGACCCCATCTTCTCTGCCTCCTACTTTGAAGAGGGCAGAGAAGAAATATGTGCAAACCAGTGGGTATGAGTATCTGTACTCTTACCATCCTCCAGGGTCCCTCGTGTATCGGTGGCTAATGAAAGGGACAGAGTGTCAGTCAAGCACCCCCAAACAGAAGGATGCAAAGAAACTTGTTTTGTTTGGGAGGCAAGTTTATTTGACAGTGGTCTACAGCTACTTATCTCAAACCAGCAAGCCTTACTGGGGAGATACAACTACCATTTGTGGGACTCCTTGTCCAAATTGAAGGACTCCAGGCCCCAAGACTTAAGGCAGGAATTCTCAGCCCTCTTAGTAGCAGGAAAGAATGTTGCCAGAGACTCTCTATAGGCAGCACTGGACTCAACAGACATTGTGGCCTCCACTGTCACCATGAGATGATGCTGTTAGCTGCAGTCCTTGGGATTCCCTCAGGAGGTCCAGCAGTCTATCCAGGACCTCCCTTTCGAAGGCTCCTCGCTATTTTCAGAGCAGACGGACATGAGACTACATGGCCTTAAGGACTCAAGGGTTACTCTCAGGTCCCTGGGCCTCTATGCTCCGTCCACTTCGAGGAAGCACTTCAGGCCCCAATAGCCGCCATGCTTCTCCGCTCTGCCTCCAAACCAGGACCCCTATAAGAGAAAAGGGAGAGGCTACAAGAGCCATCAACTGCTTCTGTCCACCTCAACCTCCCAGCTGTGGTCACATATGTGCTACGGTGGGCCCAAGCAGGCCTTTTGAAAGTGCACCTGAGGGTACTATACTTGCTTCAAATCCTGCCTCCCCTTTTATTTTTGCACCGACTATCCCACTTCAGCCTGGCATGGTCCTGCATAACATTGGACCGCTGGGTGCTAAATACTGTGGCGATCAATTATACCCTGCAGTTTTCATCCACACCTCCCTCCCACCCCTGTCCCTCTTCAGGGACCCTTGCTCAGGAGGTGCAGACTCCCCTACGGTTGGGGGTTGTGGAGGAGGTACCTTGAAACTTGAGAAGGAAGGGGTTTTACTCTCGTTATTTCCTAATCCCAAAGGCCAAAGGGTGCCTTTGTCCCCTCCTGGACCTGTGTCACCTCAACAGATATCTCAAGAAACTGAGGTGCCACATGGTCTCCCTGTCTTCCATCATTCCCTCCCTGGATTCAGGGGACTGGTATGCTGCCCTCAATTTGAAGGATGCTTACTTTCACATTTCTATCTTCCATGGCTGCAGAAGATTTCTCAGGTTTATTGTAAACCAGACTCATTACCAATTCACTGATCTTCCCTTCGGCCTGTCTGCAGCCTCCGGGGTTTTCATGAAGCGCATGGTGGTGGTAGCTGCCTTCCTCTGAGGGCGAGGCATTCAGGTCTGCCCGTACCTTGACGATTGGCTGATCGAGGGTCATTCAGAGGCTCAAGTAAAGAACAGCATTAACCTGGCCCAAGCCGCCTTTCAAGCACTGGGCCTATTGATAAATGAGCAAAAGTCGACTCTTACTCCAATTCAGAGAATAGAGTTTATCGGGGCAGTGCTCGATTCAATCCAAGCCAGAGCCATCCTTTCTTCCGGAGGCCCAGTTCCAGACTGTGTCGGATTTGATATCCAAGGTCATGGTGCACTCAATCACGACAGCCCAGGTTTGCCTCAAGATACTGGGACACGTGACCACGTGCACGTACGTGGTCCAGCACGCAAGGCTATGCCTCAGGCCCCTGCAGACATGGCTAGCTTCAGTTTACTCTCTGAACAGACACCACTTGGACTCTGAGCTTACTGTTCCAATCCTGGTCCTCACCTCCCTCGACTGGTGGAAGGACCCATGGTCGATGATGATGGGAGTCCCCTTTGTTGCTGCCCCTCCTCACCCCCCTCCCCAGCCATCAGTGTCCCTAGTCTCAGATGCATTGGACCTGGGTTGGGGAGCGCACCTTGACAGCCTCAGGACTCAAGGCCTGTGGTCCCAGGAAAAAAACACCCTGCATACAAACATCAGGGAGCTCAGAGTGTTCTGCTTGGCTTGCCAAGTGTTCCTTCCCCAGATGACAAGGTCGTGCAAGTTCTGATGGACAATACCGCAACCATCTTCTATATCAACAAGCAGGGAGGTGCTCGTTCCTCCGCCCTGTGTCAGGAGGCTGTCCGTGTATGGGACTTGTGCATGAAGCACTCCATCCACCTTGAGGCTTCATACCTTCCGGGAGCCCAGAATGCATTGGCGGATCACCTCAGCAGATTCTTCTCTTCTCACCATGAGTAGTCCCTTTGTTACCCCTCTTTGCTTAATATGGAGGTGGAAGGGGTTGATCAGGTCTCAGGCCTACACCTTCACCCAGAGGTCACCAAGGTTATCTTCCAAAGGTAGGAGTCTCCCCAGGTGGACCTGTTCGCAGAACAGGAAATGCCATCAGTTTTGCTCACTGAGAAGGCACAGCCCGGCCTTCCTCTCCGATGCCTTCCTGCTTCCTTAGACAGAACTCCTATTGTACGCATTCCCCCCAGTTCCTCTGGTTCACAAGGTCCTCCTGAAAATCAAACGCAGCAAGGCGAGAGTTATTCGTAGAGCCCCGGCGTGGCCGCACCAACACTGGTTCAGCACACTGCTAGATCTATCAGTAGCAACCCCACTTCCGCTCCTGCTCCATCCGGATTTGATCTCTCAAGACCACAGTCGGTTACTCCACCCAAACCTTGGCTCCCTTCACCTAACTGCATGGATGTTATATGGCTGAACCCAGAGGAGCAACCTTGTTTGGAACAAGTTTGACGGGTCTTGCTGGGTAGTAGGTAGCCCTAGTGGATGGCTTCCTACTTCGCCAAATGGAAGCGTTTTTTGATATAGGCATCCCAACGAGACCTCTCTCTGACTCGGTCTTCCCTTCAATCTATCATGGACTACTTGCTCCATCTTAAGCAATAAGGTCTGGCCCTTGTATCTATCAAGGTGCATTTAGCAGCAATTTCAGCTTTTCACCCACAGGTGAACGGCAGGTCAGTGTTCTCTGACGAAATTACAGTCTGCTTTCTTAAAGTCCTGGAGAGATTTTAACCTCAGGTCGGCAAGCCAATCATCCCCCCCCTCCCTCCCATGGAAATGTGTTGAGGTTCACGGGTCCTCCCTTTGAGCCGTTGGCATCGTGCACTCTACTGCTTCTCTCTTGGAAGGTCGCCTTCCTGGTAGCAATCACCTCAGCCAGAAGGGTCTCTGAAATCAAGGCACTTACACCAGAGTCACAGTACCCAGTGTACTTCAAGGACAAGGTCCAACTGCGGCTCCACCAGGCCTTCCTACCAACGGTGGTTTCGCAGTTCCATAGCAACCAGGCCATTTTCTTGCCAGTCTTCTTCCCAAAGCCTCACAAGAATTCAGAAGAGTGGTGACTTCACTCATTGGATGCAAGGTGTGCCCTTGCCCTCTACATTGTGAGAACTAAACCCTTTCTTAGATCTACAGAACTCCTTGTGGCAGTAGCAGAAAGGATGTCAGCGCAGAGAATCTCATCCTGGATAACGTCCTGTGTTCAGGCATGCTATGAGCAGGTGAATGTCCCACCTTTAGCTATTGTGATGGCTCACTGTACGAGAGTTCAGGCCTCTTCAGGAGTGTTCCTCGCCCAGGTTCTGATCCAAGACATCTGCAGGGCCGCAACCTGGTCGTCAGTGCATAACCTGTCGTCCCACTATGCCATCATCCAACAGGCTTGAGACTGACGCCAGGTTCGGGAGAGCTGGGTTTCAGCCCCCATGTTCATGAACTCTGAGCCCACCTCTGGGTACTGCTTGAGAGTCACTTAACACGGAAAAAATCGTTGCTAACCTTTCCGTAACTGTTCTTTGAGATGTGTTCCTCATGTCTGTTCCACGACCCACTCTCCTACCCCTCTGTGGGAGTTGACTGGCAAGAAGGAACTGAGAGGGTGCTGGGCCAGTGGCGCCCTTTATACCAGCGCATAAGCGCGCAGCACCAGAGGACGCTAGAGCCAGCCCAATGAATACTACTGGTAGAAAAAAACTTGCATGCGGCGCACACAGACACCTAACGTGGAATGAACATGAGCAACCCATCTCAAAGAACAACAGTTTAGGAAAGGTTAGTAATCATTTTATTTAAAGAAGTTACATATTTTGCTTGCAGATGTCAACTTTGGTTAGTGACTCTTTAATTAAAAAGGAGTAGGTTTATGTGGAATATACACAGCTTGTTCCTAAGAAATTTAAAGCACACTATGCAGGCCCTTCTGTACCCCTTTACTGAAGATCTGAGATCTCAGCATTGTTATGCTAGCACAACACATCAGTAGAAAAACATGGCATTTATTAGATTGTTTCTGCTTCATAGTACTGAAAGATGGTGTAAGTATGCAGTCGAGCACTGCTTTTAAGACTTTCACCAAGTACATGATACAGAACTATAGATCCCACATCAGTGTCATACATAATACGGGGTACCCTGGTCAGTTTCAGAAATGATTGTGGAAAGCTTGAAAGAATTACTTCTTAGCAGGTGAGCAGAGTTCTCCCCATTTAGCTGTTGTAAATTTTAATCCCGTAAGTATATCAGCTTTATAGAAGAGATATTTACTGAGAAATCTGTGGTTAGAGTAGAGACCTTGGCATATGATAAAGTGCCATTTCCTGTTACTGTAAAAGCTTGGTTTGGCAAGTACTTGGTATGTGTATAATTTAACTTAATGTATTCTAGTCTTTCCATAGTATTTCACATCTGTCATAACTATAAAGGGAAGGGTAACAGCTCTCTGTGTACAGAGACTCCAAATCCTTTTACCTGTAAAGGGTTAAGAAGCTCGGGTAACCTGGCTGACACCTGACCCGAAGGACCAATAAGGGGGCAAGATACTTTCAAATCTTGGGGGGGGGAAAGGCTTTTGTGTGTGCTCTTTGTTTTAAGGGGTGGTTCGCTCTTGGGACTGAGAGGGACCAGACATCAATCCAGGTTCTCCCCATCTTTCTAAACAAGTCTCTCCTATTTCAAACTAGTAAGTAAAAGACAGGCAAGGCGTCTTAGATTTACTTTGTTTTCTCAACTTGTAAATGTACCTTTTTACCAGAGTGTGTATCTTTGTTTGCTGTACTTTGAACCTAAGACAGAGGGGGGTCCTCTGAGCTCTTTAAGTTTGATTACCCTGTAAAGTTATTTTCCATACTGATTTTACAGAGATGATTTTTACCTTTTTCTTTAATTAAAAGCCTTCTTTTTTAAGAACCAGATTGATTTCTCCTTGTTTTAAGATCCAAGGGGGGTTTGGATCTGTATTCACCAGGAGTTGGTGAAAGGAGGGTGGGAGGAAGGAGGGGGGATGGTTAATTTCTCCTTGTTTTAAGATCCAAGGGGGTTTGGATCTGTGTTCACCAGGGAATTGGTGAAAGGTTTCTCAAGGCTTCCCAGGGAGGGAATTCTTGTGATGGTGGCAGCGGACCAAAGCTAAGCTGGTAGATAAGCTTAGAAGTTTTTATGCAGGCCCCTACATTTGTACCCTAAGGTTCAAAGTGGGGATACAGCCTTGACAACATCTCATACTAACAAAATGGTTGTTGGGTCAGATTCTCCAGTATGATCCAACCTCTACACCTCTCAGGCAGCAAGAAGAAGCCAGAGTCTGGATGTAACTGGCTGGCTGAGATTTCCCCCACCATTGGGGATCTCTCAGCAGGAATAAAGCCTGCAGAGCCAGCTCTGGCTCTCCGTTGGGGTGTTTGGATGTTGATGCTCAGCTGTCATATGGTCCCTGAAGGCTGACCATAGCTCCATCGAGCTTGGTAGCGTGTTTCCCAACAGTGCCCTGTATCTTCAAAGAAGGTGAATTTTCCTCAATGTATTGGGCCCATTTTGTAGGACTGGGTGGAACTTTCCTGACCCTCGTTGATTTATGCCTACAGTAATGTCCTGAAAGGTCAAGATTTTGAAAAGTGGTTAATAATGATTTTGGGGTGCCTGACTTGAGACTCCATAAAGGGGCCTGACTTTCAAAAAGTGCTGAGCACCCTCCCTTAAAGATGTGTCAAACTGGCCATCCAAAATCAGAGACACTGAAATCACTAGTCACTTCCTAAAATCTTGGCCTAAATTGTTAATTCAGCTAGTGAAGTTGTAAATGTTTTGCCTATTCATTTAAAACATTAAATATTTTTAGCACCCAATCTTGCAAAGGTCAACATGTGCCTAACTTTACTTTGACAAATGGGACTACTCACGGTAAGTAAAGCTAAATGTGTGTAAATCTTTGCAGGATCAGGGCTGTATTTTGCTTAACTACCTGAATATTATTTGAAATGCACAGTTGGTTATAGCATTATTTTGATGATGAAACCTCTTTAATCTTTTTTAAACTTGCTGCCTTGAATGTCAAATGTCTCCTCTTATTCTCTTTTTATGTAAGAACATATCTTCTCTTCCCTCCCTCATAATACTCTAATTCAGGGGTTCTGAAACTGGGGGTCGGGACCTCTCAGGGGGTCGAGAGGTTATTACATGGGGGTTGCGAGCTGTCAGCCTCCTCCCCAAACCCCGCTTTGCCTCCAGCATGTATAATGGTATTAAATATTTTTAAAAGTGTTTTTAATTTATAAGGGGGGTCGCATTCAGAGGCTTGCTATGTGAAAGGGGTCACCAGTTCAAAAGTTTGAGAACCACTGACCTAATCTTTCCTGTTAGCCTTCACCGAAGCTTTCCTATTTTGATTGACCAGTCTGAGAGACGGTGACCACTGTAGCAACTGTAGGAAGTATGCGAGGGCATGAATTCTATAATACAATTATAATTGTTTCTGCATAGATAGCCTTTGTTTTCTTAGCGTAACAGTCATATTTCTGGCTGCTTAAAAACAGATGCTACATAAGCCTGAAGAAACTCTCATGGGATCAGTGGCTAATAGGAAGACAGGTGTAGTAACCCACCTCCTGGCACTTGTGCCTGCTGCAGCAGGGATGCAGCAGCACACAATGCTGTCCTGGGGAGAGAAATGGCCAATGAGAAGGGAGCTTGAGCTGGGGCCGGGGGCTTGGAATCCATCTGAAGGGGCAGTTGGAAAAAGCTGTTAGAGGAGGTGAAGAATTGAGATGCTGAGCTAGCGGATGAACCAGAGCCTGGGTAGGAGGTGAGGGGATACAATAAAAGAAGAACAGGAGGCTAAAAGGAGGGGACTGGGAAGTGAGAAGGAGGAAAGAAGGAAAATAGGAAAGATTTCAGGTCAGGATAAGCCAAAAGAAAAAAAAAATAGACCTGGATACATGAGCAGACACTGTTAGAGAAGAAGAGGGAAATAAAAGCTTAAAACTTACCAGAGAGTGAGCCTCAAGGGAAAAAACTGAAAGGAAACAGAATTGGTGAAAAAGGTAATTGATCAAAAATTTGGGTTAGATGCAAACATCCTGGAAGCAATAATGAGAACCTCCCCTCCCCCACAAAGTACCTAAAGTACATGAACAGAGAGAATTTCTGAACATCTGTTGATGGAATACAGTTCAAAGGTGACTAATGGACAAGGAGTTCTTCAAGCTGAATAGAAGCAAAGAACAGGATAGCAAGAGTGGAGTTGGATTTACAGCAAAGGAGAGGAAAAGTTGGTTCTTTGAAGTGACATAGTGTATTGTAGAGTAATCTCTTTTGTTCTTGAGGGTCCTGTGGCACCTTTAAGACTAACAGAAGTATTGGGAGCATAAGCTTTCGTGGGTAAGAACCGAGGTTCTTACCCATGAAAGCTTATGCTCCCAATACTTCTGTTAGTCTTAAAGGTGCCACAGGACCCTCTGTTGCTTTTTACAGATTCAGACTAACACGGCTACCCCTCTGATACTCTTTTGTTCTTGTTAATAACAATGCATTTGGTACTAACTGCCCACCATGTAAAAGCTCATAAAGATCAATGAGTTGGTAACCTATAGTTTATTACTATAAATAGTAAGTCTTTTGGTAATGTTCTATATTATTTATGCTTCTGGTACAATTTTGGGGTTTTCCTGTATAAAGTTCTACAAATTTAAAATGATCCCTTCGTCTTGGTTTGCCCCTTCGCACAGTTAGCCTAGCCTAGCCTAGCCTAGCCAGGTCACCACAAATTGACACACAACCCTACAACCCCTAGTCCTCCCATCAAAGAAATAGTAATATTTTAAAAAAAGAAGAAACCCTGCAAGACCTTCAAGATGTGTACATTACTAACAAAAGCAACAATAAGACCTTATCAATGTAATCCTCATAGTTTCTTTCCCCATAACTGCTCTTTGCTTTTCATGGTTAAGCCTTAATATAGAATGTGAGCTCTTTAGGGTGGAAATTATGGTCTTCTGTTTCTCAAGTGTCATGCACATTTGTGGTACTAGGTTTCACTATACAGTATTTGTCCTTTTGAACTGTGCTTTATAAAATATTGCAACCTCCCCAGAAGAGAGACTGCTCCATTTCAGAATTAATTTTCCCTGCTTTTTAAGTTTGCAGTGGGTGCACCTGGTGTCTTACCAGTGTGCATGAATAAACTCTGACCTTTATGCTCAGACTTAACACCTATTCAAAACAAAAGAAATTCTCCATACTGTCTAAGCTGGATGTTTTTTGTAACATTCCTTTTAGCAACTGCAATTGTAAAAGATCATAGAATACTCCACAGACTAAACTCTTCAAAGTTTCTTCAAGAACCATCATCAGAGGTGAGGCAACTTTTCACTGTAATGGACTTCAGTTCTTACATAATGAAGCAAATTCTGTGGGAGGGCACTTCTACACAACGAAACACAAAACTCCCCTTACCATCAGGCTTTTCCTGATAATAGGTGCATTTACAATAACGAACAAAAGTTAGAATCCATAAAAAATTCCCAGGCTTGACATTGGATTGTCCCTTAAGTAAATCCTCTGCCGCAAGTACAGGAAACAGTCCATAGTATGCAATTATATACTGAGTACTCAACAATCCTATGTAGCACTTCTCCCAAAGGACACTGTTCGCCAAGTATATGAACCCACACCATTAGGATTAAGTTGGAACAGCTAGTTCTTTTCCTTACTCAAATTGCTTTTCTTGGTTGATTGGCCTGTTGTTTCCATAGAAATGCATTGCCTATTATTTAAATTAAATACATGGAAAATCATCCTGAATGGCTGAAAAGTAATTGTTTCTACTTGTTATCTCCACAGCAGTCAACAATATTATGAGGCTTGGGACAGTATCAACCACTGAGGTCATATAGGCAATCAACTGCAGCGTGAGTTCAGGGAAAAGTATTACAGTGATGTGGAGCTGGTGGGTCAGGTATTTTAACATTCAAACTCAAATTTCATTAATGAGATCTACTTCACCGCTTCTCCACATCCCCCAAATTTCTAACCTATTCTCCCCCTTTAAAATGTTGATTTTTATTAGCACTCTTTAACCGCTTATACTCCTGCATAAACTTATAAGCGTTGTCATGCATTATCTGTCTATGGCCTATATCACTATAGTATCTGAGCACATCACAATCTTTGATGTATTTATTCTCACAACACCCCTGTGGTGTACAGTAGTGTTGTTATCCCCAATGTACAAATGGCAGAGTGAGGCACAGAGAGGCTAAGGCCCAGGTCGACAAAGGTATTTCAGCTCCTAACTTCCATTGGTTTCAGTAGAAGTTAGGAGCCCAAGGACATTTTGAGGACCTGAGCCTTAAAGTGACTTGTCCAGACACACAGGAAATCAGTGATGGAGCAGGGAATAGAATTCTAGTCCCAGGCCAGCACCCTAACTACTGGACCATTCATATTATTGTAACAATACAGTTGCTCTAAACATCAGGTTTCTGTGGTTCCCCTTGCCCCAATAATTCTTTAATAACAGAAGAACGGCCATACTGGTCCATCTAGCCCAGTATCCTGTCTTCCGACAGTGGCCAATGCCAGGTGCCCCAGAGGGAATGAACAGAACAGGTAATCATCAAGTGATCCATTCCCTGTTGCCCATTCCCAGCTTCTGGCAAACAGAGGCTAGGGATACCATTCATGCCCATCCTGGCTAATAGCCATTGATGGACCTATCCTCCATGAATTTATCTAGTTCTTTTTTGAACCCTGTTATAGTCTTGGCCTTCACAACATCCTCTGGCAAAGAGTTCCACAGGTTGACTGTGCATTGTGTGAAAAAAATACTTCCTTTTGTTTGTTTTAAACCTGCTGCCTATTTGGTGACCCCTAGTTATGAGAAGGTGTAAATAACACTTCCTTATTTACTTTCTTTACACCAGTCATGATTTTATAGACCTCTATCGTATCCCCCTTAGTCATCTCTTTTCCAAGCTGAAAAGTCCCAGTCTTATTAATCTCTCCTCATACGGGAGCCGTTCCATACCCATAATAATTTTTGTTACCCTTCACTGAACCTTTTCCAATTCCAATATATCTTTTTTGAGATGGGGCAACCACATCTGCATGCAGTATTCAAGATGTGGGCATACCATGGATTTATATAGAGGCAATATGATATTTTATATCTGTAGTAAGATGAGGCCCTGAAACAAACTCTTGTGTCAGAGGCCCAGTCTGAGGCCTGAAGCCTGAACCAAAGTACTTCCAGGCATTGCTAAGCAAAAGCTGGGCTGTGAGCCAGAGGCAGGCCTCACTCACAGAAGTTGGCGAGAAGAGGGTTGGTAGAAGCAGGTGCATTCACATATAAGTGCTAATAAGAGGAACTTGTGCCAAGATGGCACCTGGACACCCGATACAAGGACACTCCACAGACATAACAAGGAACAGGCAGGTGCATCTTAAAGACAGGGTCAAAAGGACAGCATGATGGATAGATCTGTTTGTTTGAAACAACATGATCAAAGGGGGAGACAGCACCCTAATGAGCCATGGGGCTGTACCTCAATACATCAGTAGGGATGAGTAATCTGTCCTGTAACTGTATAAAAGTAGGTCCCGGAGTGCGCATCTTTGTCCAGCCTAGGGGGCAGTGGAGTGTCCCGCCACTGACTGAGCTGTGTCCATTGCCGGGGGCACATATTCGTAGTATGTTCTGTAGAGTCTATAGGAAACTGTTACTGTGCTTCTGTGACGTTGTGCAGTCTATATGGTTTTATAAAAACTTGATAATAAGTCAATATAATGTAACTGGGATAGTTTTAGAAAAAATTGACAATAAGTGAATATAATGCAACTGGGGTATGCTTTGTGCAAAAGGTCTCTTGTAAGGTATCATTACAAAGCTCATAATCTACTGAGTGTGATCATCCTATTTGTAGAAATGTACCACTCTTGTATCTAAAACTAGAAATATAAAACATAACTCTGAGGGCCTATTGTAATTATGTAAAGTGTGGGCCATTAATGATGGTTTGGAACCTTGATGACTCCCATTAACAAGGACCATTGTCTGCAGATGACTGTGTTTACCTGTGAGTCTTCCTGTATATGTGTGTGCTGGCAAGTGAGTAATGAAGCCTTGCAGTGACATGTGATCATGTCACCTGAACTGGAATCCATCTTTAACCTGGTGCTTTTCCAGTGAGGGGGGGTGGAAACCCAGAGGGACAAAGGGTTCCCGCCTTATGCAAAAGATGTATAAAGGGGTGGAACAGAACAAAGGGGGGTGAGGAGCCATCATGAAGAATCCCCTAGCTACCACCTGAGCTGCAACAAGAGCTGTACCAGGGGAAAGAATTGTGCCCAGGCCTGGAAGGTGTCCAGTCTGAGAAAAACTTATTGAAGCATCTCTGAGGGTGAGATTATCTGTATTTAGTTTGATTAGACATAGATTTGCGCATTTTATTTTATTTTGCTTGGTGACTTACTTTGTTCTGTCTGTTACTACTTGGAACCACTTAAATCCTACTGTCTGTATTTAATAAAATCACTTTTTATTTAGTAATTTACTCAGAGTATGTATTAATACCTGGGGGAGCAAACAACTGTGTATATCTCTCTATCAGTGTTATAGAGGGCGAACAATTTATGAGTTTGCCCTGCATAAGCTTTATACAGGGTAGAATGGATTTATCTGGGTTTAGACCCCATTGGGAGTTGGGCATCTGAGTGCTAAAGATAAGCACACTGCTGTGAGCTGTTTTCAGGTGAACTTGCAGCTTTGGGACAAGTGATTCAGACCCTGGGTCGGTGTTGCAGCAGACTGGAGTGTCTGGCTCAGCAAGACAAGGTGCTGGAGTCCTGAGCTGGCAGGGAAAACAGAAGCAGGGGTAGTCTTTGCACATCGGGTGGCAGCTCCCAAGGGGGTTTCTGTGATCCAACCCGTCACAGCTTCGTTTGACAATAAACCTGGCTCGGGTTCCTTCGTACCTTACTAGAGTCTGTGGTCATTGGGGGTTCTCTCGGGGTCTGCTGTGCCAGCGATCTACGCAGAGCCGGGGCAGCACACAGAGGGAACACGCACGCTGCCGACTGTTATCATCATCGAATGAGAGCAGAGCACCACACCGGTAGCTACTGACAACAATATCTTATTATCTATCCCTTTCTTCATAATTCCTTACATTCTGTTTGCTTTTTTGACTGCCGCTGCACATTGAGTGGATATTTTTGGAGAACTCTCCACAATGACTCCAAGATCTCTTTCTTGAGTGATAACAGTTAATTTAGACCCCATTATTTTAAATGTATAGTTGGGATTATGTTTTCCAATGTGCATTACTTTGCATTTATCAACATTGAATTTCATCTGCCATTTTGTTGCCCAGTCATTCAGTTTTGTAGTTCTTGGCAGTCTGCCTGGGATTTAATTATCTTGAGTAGTTTTGTATCATCTGCAAATTTTGCCACCTCACTGTTTACCCCTTTTTCCAGATCATTTATGAATATGTTGAATAGAACCAGTCCCAATACAGACCCCTGGGGGACACCACTATTTACCTCTCTTCATTCTGAAAACTGACCATTTATTCCTACCCTTTGTTTCCTATCTTTTAACCAGTTACCAATCCATGAGAGAACCTTCCCTCTTATCCCTTGACAGCTTACTTTGCTTAAGAGCCTTTGGTGAGGGACCTTGTGAAAGGCTTTCTGAAAATTTAAGTACACTCTATCCACTGGATCCCCCTCAAAGAATTCTAATATATTGGTGAGACATGATTTCCCTTTACAAAAACCATGTTGACTCTTCCCCAACAAGATATGTTAATCTATGTGTTTGACAATTTTGTTCTTTACTATAGTTTCAACCAGTTTGCCCGGTACTGAAGTCAAGCTTACTGGCCTGTAATTGCCGGGATCACCTCTAGAGCCCTTTTTAAAAATTGGCATCACATTAGCTATCCTCCAGTTATTTGGTACAGAAGTTGATTTAAATGATATGTTACAGACTACAAATAGTAGTTCTGTAGTTTCACATTTAAGTTCCTTCAGAACTCTTGGGTGAATGCCATCTGGTCCTGGGGACTTATTACTGTTTAGTTTATCAATTTGTTCCAAAACCTCCTCTAATGACACTTCAATCTGGGACAGTTCCTCAGATTTGTCACCTAAAAAGAATGGCTCAGGTTTGGGAATCTCCCTCACATCTTCAACCATGAAGACCGATGCAAAGAATTCATTTAGTTTCTCCGCAATGGCCTTATCGTCCTTGAGTGCTCCTTGAGCATCTCGATTGTCCAGTGGCCTCACTGGTTGTTTAGCAGGCTTCCTGCTTTTGATGCACTTAAATAAAATTTTGCTATTACTTTTTGAGTCTTTGGCTAGCTGTTCTTCTTCAAATTCTTTTTTGGCCTTCCTAATTATATTTTTACACTTCATTTGCCAGAGTTTAAACTCCTTTCTATTTTCCTCACTAGGATTTAACTTCCACTTTTTAAAGGATGCCTTTTTGCCTCTCACTGCTTCTTTTACTTTGTTGCTTAGCCGTGGTGGCTCTTTTTTGGTTCTCTTACTATGTTTTTTTAATTTGGGGTACACATTTAAGTTGAGCCTCTATTATGGTGTCTTTAAAAAGTTTCCATGCAGCTTGCAGGGATTTTACTTTTGGTGCTGTACTTTGTAATTTCTGTTTAACTAACCTCATTTTTGTGTAGTTCCCTTTTCCTGAAATTAAATGCTACAGTGTTGGGCCTCTGTGGTGGTTTCCCTGCCACAGGGATGTTAAATTTAATTATATTATTGTCACTATTACCAAGCGGTCCAGCTATATTCACCTCTTGGACCTGATCCTATGCTCCATTTAGGACTAAATCAAGAATTGCCTCTCCTCTTGTGGGTTCCCAGACTAGCTGCTCCAAGAAGCAGTCATTTAAGAAACTTTATCTCTGCATTCCATCCTGAGGTGATATATACCCAGTCAATATGGGGATAGTTGAAATCTCCCATTATTATTGAGTTTTTTTTATTTTAATAGCCTCTCTAATCTGCTTGAGCATTTCACAGTCACTATCACCATCCTGGTCAGGTGGTCTTACCCAGCAGCCTAAATTTGGCCTCCAGGACCTCTCTCCTATCCTTCCCTATGTCAATGGTACCTACATGTAGCACAACCACTGGCTTCTCCCCAGCAGCAGCACTACTCAGAAGTCTATCTAGATGTCTCGAGAGATCCGCAACCTTTGCACCAGGCAGGCAAGTCACCATGCAGTTCTCTCGGTCATTGCAAACCCAGCTATCTATGTTTCTAATGATCAAATCACCCATTACTAATACCTGTCTCTTCCTAATAACTGGAGTTCCCTCCCCCGGAGAGGTACCCTCAGTGCGAGAGGATACCACATCATCATCTGGAAGGAAGGCCCTAACTATGGGATCATTTCCCTCTGCTCCAGTTGGATGTTCTCCTTCCCTGAGACTTTCATCCTCCTCAACAGCATAGAGGCTGTCAGACTGGGGGTGGGACCGTTCTACTGTGTCCTGGAAAGTCTCATCTATGTACCTCTCTGTCTACCTTAGCTCCTTCAGTTCAGCCACTCTGGTCTCCAAAGCCCGTACATGGTCTCGGAGGGCCAGGAGCTCCTTGCACCGAATGCACATGTATGCCACCTGCCCATAGGGCAGGTAATCATGCATGCTGCATTGGGTGCAATAAACTGGGTAGCCCCTACGCTGTTGCTGGACTTCTGCCTGCATTCTCTTTTTACTCCTACAGCTCGTTCCTTTGTTGATGTTTTGTTTTTATCAGGGTGTGGGTTTTTGGCTTTAAGTTTAAAGAAGTTTAAGGAATGTTAAGTGTATGTAACACCTCCCCCTTCCCACACACACACACTTCTCCTGAAGAACTCCCTTGCAAAACTCCCCTGTTAGCCGTTCCTATTGGCTAGCTCCTCTGGGCACTTAGGAGCGGGTTTTTTAAGGCCCTGGTCTTCCTGAGTAGCCCCACCCACTGGTTAAGGGTTGATGGATGCTAAAGAGCTTAGGGATTAAAGCCTTGTTAAGAAGCTCTCAGCCTTGCCTAGCAGGTCACTAGGCTCAGCACCCACACGGTTCCCCAAACAAACAGACCACACGGTATATTTCAGTGCAGCAGCAAGCACACCATTCTTTAATATTTGGAATGCAGACTGATGCCATGAAAAGGTGTTCTGCTCTTCATATGAGGATTGTAATAATTTACATTCAAGAGATTCACATGCCTAAAGCTGCGTAACTGCACGATCGCATTCCGTAACCCTTGTACTTTTTCCTCCATTCTCTCTCCTGTTGTGTCTCTTTGCTTTTTACTGTCACTCATTGTGTCATATCTGGAAGCTGTTTCGGCCAGCAACCTGGTCTTCTTATCTGTTATATAAAGTTTGGCCCTCTTCTGGGTGCCATAGAAGTAATATAACACTTGTTTAAATTAGTTGTGTATGGCATGCTGATTTATATTAGAGAGCCCAAGAATCAGACATATCATATGCTTGCCACAAATGCGAGAGTCTGTTCCATCAGCTCCCATGGCTCCTGATGCATCAATATCTAATGTTCAGAGCCTCTTCTCAAGCTGAAACAATTCAAACAATACATGACATTACCTGGGTATTCCCTAGTGATCTACATTGATTCAGGGCAGATTTGATTGGCACTTTCTGTAATAGTTGGCATCACTGTTATCCCTTGCATTTAATTTAATCTTGGCCAGTCTCCTTTCACTAATGTTGATCTGCTTACAAATATTTTGAACAGTGTATTTTTGTCCTTGGAACTCTCTTGAAAGGAACTGATTTGCTGGGTTGTACTTCCTCTGATTCCTGTTTCTAGCCTAGCAACTTAAACACTTCTGTGAGCATGTCATGAATTATCTGATATTGTCTAGTCTGGATATAGAATACTGGCTTAGATGGTGTGTTCTGATATGGTAATTTCAGAGTTCACCAGGATGCTACTGGGTTCTGTTCAGTGTGGCCTAATCAGCTTCCCAGCACCTTGGTTTTTCTGTTCTTTAGTCATCTGCCTACACAGACTTCCCTCCTCTTGCAATTATCAGGAGTTCACTAATTATTCCAGTTTTAACATTCAACCTTTTGCCTCTGCCATCCTAAGACTGAGTAAGATCCACTAGTACAGTGGTACTCGAGCTTTTTCCATTTGCAGACCCTTAGAATATTTTGAATGGAGATGCAGCCCCTTTTGGCAATTTCAAATGGAGGTGTGGACCCTTTTGGAAATCTGTTGTCTATGTATATAGTTGAATTCTGTTCAGTCAGTTTTCAGTCTGTCTTTCACAGACCCCTTAGACATAGTCTGTGGATCCCCGGGGGTTTGCAGACCACAGGTTGTGAACCACTGCACTACTACATTCATAGATTTGCTTGCTTAGTCTGCTTGGTCATCCCCACTAAATCATGAAAGACAATCTGATTTATTCATATGTCATCAGCAACTAGCTTCTACTTTCCTTGAGCATGTCCCAAGGCTTCCAGCTACAAGACATTGTGAAGTCACCAGCATGGACTGGGAGCAGGAAGTGGATTGTGTTGAAGAGGCAGTGAGAATCCCTTAAGAACATAAGAACGGCCCTACTGGGTCAGACCAAAGGTCCATCTAGCCCAATATCCTGTCTTCTGACAGTGGCCAATGCCATGTGCCCCAGAGGGAATGAACAGAACAGGTAATCATCAAGTGATCCATCCCCTGTCACTTATTCCCAGCTTCTGGAAAACAGAGGCTAGGGACACCATTCCTGCCCATCCTGGCTAATAGCCATTGATGGACCTATCCTCCATGAATTTATCTAGTTCTTTTTTGAACCCTGTTATGGTCTTAGGGGTCTTAAAAGCTGGCAGCTCAGAGTGGGTATGTTAGCTATACAGGAAGGAAGGGCTGTCTTGTTTAGGAAAGGTTGGCTGCATCCAGGACAGCACTGTGATTTGATACCATCAGCAAAATATAGGTACCTGTGACTCAAAAGCTGTGAATGAGCCTCTGGGGAGGTAGGAGCAGGAGCGCTGGGAAACAATGTGTGCAGATGCGGTCGCCCCATCTCAAAAAAGATATATTGGAATTGGAAAAGGTTCAGAAAAGGGCAACAAAAATTATTAGGGTTACGGAACGGCTTCCGTATGAGGAGAGATTAATGAGACTGGAACTTTTCAGCTTGAAAAGAGATGACTAAAGGGGATACGATAGAGGTCTATAAAATCATAACTGGTGTGAAGAAAGTAAATAAGGAAGTGTTATTTACACCTTCTCATAACATAAGAACTAGGGGTCACCAAATAGGCAGCAGGTTTAAAACAAACAAAAGGAAGTATTTTTTCACACAACGCACAGTCAACCTGTGGAACTCTTTGCCAGAGGATGTTGTGAAGGCCAAGACTATAACAGGTTTCAAAAAAGAACTAGATAAATTCATGGAGGATAGATCCATCAATGGCTATTAGCCAGAATGGGCAGGGATGGTGTCCCTAGCCTCTGTTTGCCAGAAGCTGGGAATGGGCAACAGGGAATGGATCACTTGATGATTACCTGTTCTGTTCATTCCCTCTGGGGCACATGGTATTGGCCACTGTCGGAAGACAGGATACTGGGCTAGATGGACCTTTGGTCTGACCCAGTATGGCCGTTCTTATGTTCTAGTTTAAGTTGGTAACATTAATTTAGGATATTAAATCTTGACCACTAAATCAGAAACCCATCGGCCTATGTTTATCCAGTTACAAACATTAATACAGTCACTTCATAATTTTCAACAAATCAGTGTTTCCTGCAGGATCATGACATTTTCCCTGAGCTAAGCATAACTCCACTAGCATTTTAATTTACAGACATTCTTAAAACCAAACTGGTAATATCTTATTACACATAAGGATTGTCCTGGCTTAGATAAAAATGTGTCTTGGATTTTTCTAGCTATGCTCAGAGATCTTACACAGTAGATACACTGAATATGCCAGCGTGTTAAGGAACTGTAAGGAAACTAGCATTAAAAAGCAGCTTACTTCATTTTTTTAAAGATATCTGATTATAACGTAAGTAATGATATAGTAACAGCAAGTAGCCACTCCTAGGGCTTTCTGGCAGAGCACATGGGAATTGTTCGGCTGCTCAAAGCTAACAAAATCCAGCCTGTTTCCTTAGCATGCAAAAGCAGATTTAATCTTCCTTCAGCTATTTTTTATCTTATTAGAGTGGTGTTTGTATGTAATGAGTAAGTTTGTTGGGCTCAGAATTTTTATTTGCTTGACACAATGTTTATAACAATATGTGTTGCTCAGGTGGAAGGAAATGTTTTGTGTTTCTTTTAACTCTGGGAGAGAGAGCTTTGTGGTGAAGCAGGGAAGGATCAGCATGGACTTTCTTTCTTTCTTTTCTTTCTGAAGAGGCTGCATCAGTTCCATAGAAATGAACGTGGAAGCAGCATTCCTCTCACCAGTAATGTAATGCAGGTGGATAGTTCTGTTTCCAGCTCAGGTGAAGCCTCCCTTGCAAGATCTTGAAATACATTTGAGGAATACTTTCTGATTATCTGTGTGTGCAAATTTCCTGGCATTTCTGAGCTCAATTCTGTAAAGGACTCTCCAGATGCTATAGTTGAACCCTGAGGAACTGTAACTGTAAGGTTATCCTATATTTAAGATTCTGAATGGAATGCAACACAGGCAGACCTAATTAAGGAATTTCAGGCTTCTATAAACCCATCAGTAATTTATTTTCCAAGCTTCCATCAAACAAATGTTGAAATGCAGGTCACTATAGTTGTGCATAATATGTACATTTGATATTAATCTGTTGGATTACTTCATTATTATTTACTAATTCACTTCACTTATGTCATTCGGCTCATATTTAGCTAATTACATGTCTGAATATGTAGATTCATGTGATGTTGGTCAGCTATTTAAATGAAAGCCTCAGTGTGTTAGAATATAAAATCTAATGGCCAAGAAGAGTAAATCACTAACTGTTTTTGAAGGGTCTTACCCTTATTTTGCAGCAGTGCCCAAAATGTGCCAGACACGATACAGTACAAACATATGGCAACAGAAAGGCAAAGTGACCAATGTTACGCTAGGCACACGTCTTTTTAGTTCCCATTTGGTTTTTGAATAATTTTCTTGTAGTTTTGTTGCTTTTATGTATAAACTATCTCCAATTATGTATGAGATAATGCCCCTGAACCTAATCATAGCTAACATGTGTGAGCTATCCTGCGGTAAAAACACAGAGAAGACAAAGCATTTTAGTTTCATGAGGTAAACTTGCCAAGATAAACTCCAGGTGGGGGAATAGGACTGACCGTGGTGAGTTTACCTCATGGTAAAACGAAAGCGCCTTGTCTTCACTTACCCCGAGGTAAAAAACTGCTTTTTTAGCAGTGAAGACAAGCCCTTTCTGGGATGTGTCTCTCTGCAAAGATTGGTTCTCACTACCTGGGCCAGCAGAGGGTTGTGAAGTGTTTCATGCTGTTCTCAAGCTATCCCCATCCCTGTCCAGCACTTGGGGCAACACTCACAAGCTTCAAAGGGAACAACAATTCTTCCTTGATAAATGAGAGAATTGGTCTGAAATCAACAAGATGAAATTCAATAAAGTGTAAGCTACACTTAGGAAAGAAAAATCAAATGCACAACTACAAAATGGGGAATAATTGGCTAGGCAATAGTACTGCTGAAAAGGATCTCAGGGTTATAGTGGATTACAAATTGAATATGAGCCAACAGTGTGATGTAGTTGTGAAAAAAGCTAATATTCTGGGGCCCATTAGTAGGAATGTTGTATGTCAGAGGTAGGTATGGGAGGTAATTGTCCTGCTGCACTCCGCACTGGTGAGGCCTCAGCTGGAGCATTGTGTCCAGTTTTGGAAGCCAGGCTTTAAGAAAGATGACAAATTGGAGAGAGTCAAGACTAGAGCAACAAAAATAATAAAAAGTTTACAAAACCTGACCTATGAAGAAAGAATCTGGGCATGCTTAGCGTTTATAAAAGAAGACTGAGTAGGGTCTTGGTAAGTCTTCAAATATGTTAAGGCTGTTATAAAAAGGCTGGTGATCAATTGTTCTCTAGGTGTCCGCTGAAGGGAAGAAAAGAAGTAATGGGCTTAATTTGCAGCAAGGGAGATTTAGGTAGATATTAGGAATAACTTTCATAGTGAAGCACTAGAATAGGCTTCCAGGGAGGTTGTGGAATCCCTTTCATTGGAGGTTTTTCAGAATAGGTTAGACAAACACCTGTCAGGGACGATCCAAGTTTATCTGGTCCTGCCTCAGTGCAGGAGACTGGACTAGATGACCTCTCAAGCTTCCTTCCAGCCCTACATTTCTATGATTCTAACAACCAGTTCTAATTTAGTAAGGAGAGGATTGCTAAAGGTGTGTAAGTGGGTGGGAGGGAGCAGGAGACAAGGAAGCGAAAGAAATTAAGGGTTATTCCAAAGGGGGCACAGATTCTCCCTCGCTGGAGGCATGGGTCTAGACATGGAGACAGTTCATTATTCACTAAGCACTGTCACAGAAGACTCTTTAGTTCCCTGAGTCCCCTTAGTCCTGGTAGCATGGTCCTTAGATCTCTACTTCTCTTCCACCATTCTTCCACCTTTTCCTTCCCAAAGGTAATGTAAGGCAAGCACCTAGTAAATGCAGAAGCTTAAAACTGCTCATTGCAATGTTAACTGCCATGGAAAATTCCAGCAGACACTTTGCTAGGGTGGAGGGAGATGTTGCTGTATACAATAGCTATTGCCAATCTCCACCGAGTTCACACCGAAAACTTCAGGAGTTCTAACTGTGTGGTTTTATCAGGATCCAAGGAAGGGAGAAGAGGAAAGAGAACGATGCCTTTAGGACCATTTTTCTCCCCTCACATGTTTGCCTGTTATCCTTTCTATGCAAAAGGCTGGGGAGGAGATATGTGGCTAGATCCTCAACTGCTGTAAATAAGCCTAGTTCCACTGACTTCAACGGAGCTGCTGCTATTTACACCAGCTGAGGGTCTGGCCCATAGTCATTAAACGTCCCTCCTATATACCCTAATTCATATATGCAAGCGGCCCATAAAGTTGGTTCAGCTGTGGAAAAGCCATTGTGGTGAAGCCACAGATAAGTCTACCTATGAAAACTGGAATAGTTTCACTGTGAAAACTTTTTTTTCCAAATCACAGCTTGCTTGAAGCGTCGTTTGGTAAGACAGAGTGTGTCCCCTACAGTAAAAGAATTAGTAAACCACTTTATAGCTTGCCAGATTTATTGAGTTTGAGCTAATGTATTTACACCCTGCCTACTGGGCTTCTTAAAGCCTTGGTGTAAAAGGAGAGAGGGAAGGTGTTCCCTCACATAGGTCTTTGCACACAGCTGGGGAACGCTTGAGAGGGCTTGATATGTTCAGTGGTACCTGTAACTACCATTTTGAAATGCCTGGATGTAGGGATATTGAAAGGCGAGCTAATGGGAATGTTCATGCCAAATGTCTTGGCGTAGGAGAAATGTAGGCCTCAAAATCCAGTCATAGAGTAGCAGTTTAAAATAAAAAAGAAAATATCTAGAATGGAGCTATTTGAGAACACGGGGTAATACCCCTCCTTGCTTAATCGGAGAAGAAAACCCATTGCAGTGCCTGACTCCAGCAAAGAGGAGAACTGAAAAATTTGCATCTGAACATAAGAGAACCATTTTGATGAGTATACGAAGCATCTAACACTGTTTCTGGATTGCAACCTAGTTTTATGGTAACACTACTGGGTTCTATGGTAACAATACTGTGTTACATAGAAATATATATAAACTGGTATATGAATATTCTTTTCATTTTTAAATGTAATACCCATAATGGCATTGGAAAACCCAGTAGGAGATATATGTAAACTTGATTATTCCCAGTAGGCCACTCAAATTGAATGAGTACATCTGTTCTAAAGGACTCAGATTTACAATCAAGTTGTATTGGATTCTCTTCAGCATGATTGAATTATTCTGGCATATTGGTGTTTGTCTCTATCTGATTGCTTCAAATTCATCCTTGACAACAATATTCCAGAAAGAGTCTCAGAATGCTGACAGTGCTTATCAACCCCAGCTGCTGAAGAAGAACATTGAGTGTAGCCAGCCTACAGTATGTCATGGAGAAAACATTTCCTTATTCTGTGCTTTCCAAGTCACTGATGCTGCTTCTATAAAAAACAGACAATGGTTACTTCATGTTTGGCAGCCTCAGACGTGACAAAAGAGAGTACTCTGTAAATCAGCTTTATAAGGTTGTTACCCTTCTCTAAATATATTACCCTTCCTTTCCTTTATACAGTAATCTCAAACACTACAGAAATGAGGTTTCTTTTCTCTTAAATCAGTCAAGAAGCAAAGCTTTGATCACAGATTAATTTGCCTCAGTTTAAACACCAAGATTTTCAAAAGTGACTAGTGATTATGGGTCCTCCATTTTTGACTGCTAAATTTGATTCCTGAAAGGAGCCTGATTTTCAGCAGTTGAGTGCTTAGCTCTTCCTGAAAATGGGTCCCCTTTAAAGTGGCTCATTTTGGGCACTCAAAAATGTAGGCACCCACATCACTGATCACTTTTGAAAATATCACTAAAGCGAGAATCCACTTAGCCAAAGGCGCCTTGAAGTTTTTATAGTGAGGTGCCTTTAATCAATTAATAAACAAAAAAAGAAGCATCATAATAATAATAAACACCCTGCCTCACATTTAGGTGCCTAAAGTTATGCACTTAAATCATATTTAAGCACCTAAATAAGTGGCCTGGTTTTTGGAGGTGCTGAGAAAATTAGGGACCTATAGATTAAGATGCACAACTTTAGGCACTCAAGTGTGAAACTCTGGGCCTAAATCAATAAATTACGAGTGGCTTAATGGCATGTGACTTCTTCCTTAACATATATCTCAAATTCCCTGAGTTTAAAGAAACACTGGGAAATGTATCCTTGTTTTAGCTCAATATTGTAGTTTATTATTTGTATTTTGGTAGAGGTCCCAATCAGGGAGTAGGGCTCCATTGTTCTAGGTGCTGTATGCAAACATAACAAAAAGTTGATCCTTGTCCCAAACAGCTTACAAGCTATGTATATGAAGAGATGCGTTAAATGGAGGCAGCAGAGAGTAACAGCAAGATGATTATTATTGGCATAATAAGAAACAGTCATTGTGATTAAGTGGGCTTGTGCTGAAGGTCTTTTACTTTTCCTTTACTTATGAAGAGGGGGCCTGCATGGATTGATGATTTTCGTACAGAACAGCACTTCAGATGGGGCTTGAACACTGTGAACCTCAGAAACAGTCCACCTGTCTAGCTTCTTTACTGAGTTTTCAGAATGACATACTTTATTATAAAAATAATGCTAATAAATTGAAAGAATAGGTTGAAAGACAACCTCGTAAACCTGGGAGGCTCCCACACTTTAGCCAAGAGTTTCCCAACATCTCATGGATCTAAGCCACAAGCACATGTGCAATAACATGTGGGAGAAGGGCAGGGCCGGCTCTAGCTTTTTTGCCGCCCCAGGCAAAAAAAAAAAAAAAAAAGGCGGCCGCAGGTGGGTGAAGGGCGGCACCCGCCCGCTCCCTCCACCCGTGGGCAGCCAGGCGCTGCAGCCTGCTCACAGCCGGGTGAGAGGGGCTCCCCCCTCCGGCCTTGGGGTGCCTCTCCCAGCCGGGCAGGCGGAGCCCTCGGGGGCTGCAGGAGGTGCTGGCTCAGCCACTCCTTTAAAGGCGGCGCGGCCGGGCTCAGAGCGGCGCGGGAGGCGGAGGCCGGTGCAGGCAGCGGGGAGTGGTGTGTCCTGGGGAGCCCGGTGGCACGGTGAGCGTCTGGGATCGCTAGTTCCTGCCCCCCCGGGCCGGGGTCCGTGCCCCTGCAGGGCCCCAAGATTGGCCGGAATGCCACCCCTTACAATGTGCTGCCCCAGGCACGTGCTTTCTCGTCTGGTGCCTGGAGCCGGCCCTGGAGAAGGGAGAGGAGGGTTCTGGGAACAGTGGCTGGGGCTGTCCATTGAACACCTTTATTTAGGGCCTGATCCTGTGAGGCATTGAGATCTCTGACCTCCTATTGAAGTAATGATTTTAATGACAAGCACTGCATTTGCTGGGAGTTGATGATGCTCAGTAATTCACTAAATCAGGCCCTTAACGCACATTATGCAAAGACAGTTCTGAAAAAGTATAATCTGCACTCTTCTCTCCAGACTGATGGTTACAATTAGAAATAGACCTGGACCAAAAGCCCGGATTTGAGCATATCATACTCTGGGGGAGTCTGGATCAAGCTCTTAACTTCGTGGCTGGTCTTTCTCCCTATAATGGGCCCAAACAAAACCCTGCCCGTGGACATCCTGATTTTTTAAGTTCAGTTCCACACTTTGCATCTCGGGTCCATCTCTGTTTCAAGGCTTTAGTTGCCCCGTTCCTTCTTGGCTTTCCTGCTCTTCCCTCCTCTTTTCTACATGCCATGCTAGCTGTCAAGCAGTTGCAAGGTGAAATATATTGGGAGCAGAGGGAAATCTCCCTTAGGATTTTCTTAGCTGAAGGTTCCCACCTCCAGTGTTTTGAAGCTAAAATACTTGACAGGTGGGAGAGGAATATTTTGCTATATAGAGACTGCATTCAGAAAGCACAAAGCCAGTCTTAGCCCTGAACAAAGGGTCTCTAGCTCATACTTGTTTTATCTGAGTAAGGCTGCAGGATTTCTCCCTTTATTTGGGATTCCCCTCAATGTCCCTACCAAAGGCAAGTATGTAGCTGGGGCATCCATCCAAATCCTTTCACTGTCACTGCACAAAGGACAGAAAACTGCAGCGTGGAGACAATATTAAGGTGTGCTCGGAGTGTGATCTCCCTGATGCTGGAAGTGTTGATGGTGGCTTTGCATTGCCATGACTCCCCTTCCCTGAAGCCATTTAAACATATTGATAGACAATTATTACCTCATCCATGGAAGAAATATTAAAAGCCTAGTTAATCTATAAAATACAATACAGCTTTAAGGCCCAGTCCCGTAAGCCATAACTGACTAGTCCTTACTCATGTGAGTAGTCTTACTGAAGTCATTACTCATGAAAGTCAGAGCTATAAGCAAGGGCTCTCAGAACTGGGCCCATATTTAATGCAAACCCCCCTGTAACTAGGAACTCTCCTTTAACTGAGAAAGGTGCTAATTTTGTATCTTTAAGGGCACAGAGGGCAAGCCTGATCTATCTGCATAGCATATGTCACCTGTAGCTATGCTCAGCCTGCTGCAGGGTAAATGGATCTTCAGCCTGATTCCACCTTTTCCTGTCTTGCCTGACACTCATCTAGATTTTATTTTGTGGAGGGAAATTAAATCTTTGGGTCAAGCCCACTTTTGCTTTCTCTTGGATTCTATTCTCCATACAGAATCCACTCAACCACTTCCCTCTTGGGTATCTGGCAGTGGTGCCTGGCACAGCACTGTTGTATGACACTTTGTACTGTGATTTATTTGTTCTTTTCTAATCACTTCTGAGCGTAATTTCATCCAATATCCTTTGTTAGGTACATTTCGGTTAAATTCAAGGCTTTGCTGTGTCGGTCACGTGTCTTGTCTAGGCTGGTCATTGAAAGCTTGGGTGATGAAGACGTAAAGCAAAAATAGGTAAGGGAACATTGTAGAAATCAGCAGGCCTGGATCTAATCTATTTTCAGGTTCTAAGAGAATATGTTTACTGGACCACCAACACTTATTTTTTTAAAGGAGGGAGTGTTGATTAGTTTTTAAAGCACTTCTAGTTTCTTTTCCCAACTCCAGCATTGGGTCATATGTGATTTTGGGCGAGTTATTTAGGCTCGAATTTTCATTGGGTAGAGGTCTACTTGAGTGTAATTGCATGTCTACGTTTGTGGGGACAATTGCACACAAAAATGAGTAATAGAAGAGCCGACTTCCCTTTGCATGTACATTTGCAGTAATTGTGCACACAATTACAGCAGCTACATACAGAAATGCATATATGTAACAGAAATGTAACTGTGGCCTAAATGTTTAGTTTTCGAGACTGTTTTCCACATCCCAAGATATTTAAAACATTAGATAATCTTTCTTCTAGGCATGAATGGATTATATGCTTGGTGGCCCACAAACCATTTACAATCCAATTTAAGACAAGAAGGACATAGGAATTGCCACACTAGATCAGACCCATGCCTAGTATTTTGCATTAGAGAGTGGCCAGCACTAGATGCTTCAGAGGAAATTGCAAAAAACTCTGTAGCAGGCAGTTATGAGAGAACCTGCCTGGACAGAAAGTTTCATCCTGACCCACAGGAGTTTGAGGTTGGCTCATGTCCTGCAGCATGAGGATTTATAGCCTTTCTTGAATTTAATATTGACTGTAATAACGCTGGATAATTTTGTTATCCGTATACATGTCTAATCTTTTTTGACTCCTACTAAGCTCTTGTCCTCAGTGATATCCTGTGGCAATGAGTTTCAGTTTAACTGAATGGCCCCTTAATTACCCACACAGGGAGAAGATACTTGATATTAGAGGGCTCTTTAACAGAAACAATGCACAACAAGATCCAGTGGCTGGAAGTTTGAAGTCAGCAAAGTTCAAGATGGAAATTTTTTAACGGTGAGGGTAATTAACTTTTGGAACAGATCAGCAAGGGGTGTGGTGGATTCCTCATCACTTGGCACCTTAAAATCTGGATTGGATGCTTTCCTAAAAGATGTGTTCTACCTCAGTCACAGTTTGCAGAGCTAGCTGCAGGAATCACTGCGTGAAATTCTGTGTCCCATGACGTACAAGAGGTCAGAACAGATGATCACAATGGCCCCTTATGGCCATCTTAAAATCGATGAATAAATGTCATTGCATGTCCTTTTCTTTTTGTCATCTGAGAGGGTGAATAGAAGTTCTTCTTTGAGTGCTTGCTCATGTCAATTCCATTCTAGGTGTGCGCACGGCCATCGGAGATTTATGCCTTGGCGGTACCCATAGGGCCAGCTGTGGCGCCCCCTAGAGTGCTGCGCTCATGCCGTGGTATATCAGGCGTCACCGGCCCACATCCTTTCAGTTCCTTCTTACCGCCTATGGTGGTCAGTCGGAGCATCTCTTTTGCTTTGCAAGAGCTAGCGATTTTTTCTTCCCTTGGATTTCATGCCTTCAGGCTTTTGTACATTGCTGATAGTGTTAAGTAGTTGTTAAGAATTAGTTAGTTAATAGTTAAAGTCCCAGCGGGGACTTTGCCCCAGGCGGGGCATTCCCCGGGCTCCCAGGTTTAAGCCCTGCTCGGACTGCAGCAGGCTTATGCCTGTGAGTGACCCCCATAACAGCTGCCTTAAGTGCCTGGGGGAGTCATATGTCAAGGAGCATTGCCGGATCTGCAAGAACTTTTGGCCCTGCACCCAAAAAGAGAGGGATATTCGCCTCAGGGCTCTCCTGATGGAGTCCGCCCTCTGCCAGCTTCCTAGCCTTCCACGCAGGCCTCACCGAGCGCCTCGGCCTCTGTGCGCAGCACGCTGCCAGCACCTGGCTCTTCCCGGCACCATTCACTGTTGCCGGTACCAAAGAAGAAGGCTAAAAAGCGCTCTCCGGCACCAAGCAAGAAGGCCCAGAGGTTATCCAGCAAAGGATCCGGGCCTGCCCGCCAGTCTTCTCCGGAGCCGCGTGAACGTGCCTCCACATCTAGGGCTCTTACCCCCTTAAAGTTCTGCCACCAACTCCTGGGAGTGGTATGGGACCCACAACCCTGCCTGCACCGTCGTCATCCCAAGCCCAGGCGCAGGGTGAGCAAAGTCTCCACCTGCTCCTATGACGTCTTCAGTGACGCAGGAGTAGGCTAAGGCTCCCCGAGAGGGCAAGCCCACCGTTAAGACCCCTCAGGGGGCGAGAGAGCGCTGCTGGTCGCCAGACAAGAAACGCTGATTTCCACTGTGCATAGGATCCGAAGGCAGGTCCCAATTACATCGTCAGTCAACCGGGCACTCCTGCCGGTCTCCTCGGCACTACTCTCTGGCACGGGGTTGATGCTCCCCATACTATGACCGGTGTCGTTCACCCACTCACCGTTCTGCCTCCAGACATTGGTCCCGATCACCAACAGCATGGGAACACTCTGCATCTTACTGCCGGTCTCCACGGCACCAGTCCCCCTGGCACTGTTCCCCCCGATGCCAGTCTCCCTGGCACCGGGAACACTCTCCCTGGTACAGTCACCGGTCGGTTACACCTGGCCAGCGATCACCGGTAGCCACGACCAGTAAACACTCAAGCATTGACTGCTCCTCCCTGGTTGCTAGAAGGTGGTTCCTCTGGCATGGAGGCCCATTGCCCCAGTCTCAGTGACGAGATTGGGCACTGGAGCTTCCTCAGTCATCTATGGCACCGCAGTGGCAGCACAGCCAGTGGCCAACGCAGTGGCCATATTGGGGAGCATGAGGCATTCTGGTGATGATGATGCCCCCTTCACATTGCTCCTCGGTGGCCGCATCGGAGCAACAGTCGGCGGCACCATGGGCACTGGGCCCAGTACCAGAAGCCTGTTCTGAGGTCAGGGTAGAGGATCCCGTACCCACCCCTAAACCTGCCTCTCCACCAGCGGCCAAGTCTTCCTCATCTTCCTCAGACAAGGCGGTCACAGAACCTTCCAAGGCCAGCGCCCCGGATGACTTTATGGAGCATCAAGCCCTTCTCCAGTGGGTGGCCGAGAACTTGGGGCTCGAGGTGCAGGAGATGGCAGAGCAAGAGGACACCCTCTTCAATGTCCTCTTGGCCTCCATGCCCACTCGTGTCATCCTGCCCATACATGACAGGATCCTCAAGATTGCCAAGTCACTATGGCAGACCCCATCCTCCATCCCGTCCACCTCGAAATGGGCCAAGAAAAAAATACTTTGTGCCAGCCAAAGGTTTTGAGTACCTATATAGCCACCCACCCCCGGGCTCGCTGGTTGTGTCTGTGGCCATTGAAAAGGACAAACAGGTCCCCACCGCCTCTGTTCCCGAAAATAAAGAAGCCAAAAAACCTCGATTTATGTGGCAGAAAAATGTATTCAACAGCCTGCATCCGCTACTGCTACGAGCTGGCGAAGGTGCCCCCGCCAGCAATCGTGATGGCTCATTCTACTAGAGCGCAGGCATCCTTGGCAGCCTTCCTCGCTCAGGTGCCGATCCAAGAGATTTGTTGGGCCGCCACCTGGTCGTCCATTCATACGTTGGCGTCGCACTACGCGCTGATCCAGCAGGCTCGTGATGACGCTGGCTTTGGCAGAGCCATGCTGCAAGCTGCACGATAGTGAACTCTGAGCCCACCTCCATTGATACTGCTTGCAAGTCCCCTAGAATGGAATTGACATGAGCAAGCACTCGAAGAAGGAAAAACGGTTACCTGCCTTTCGTAACTGTTGTTCTTTGAGATGTGTTGCTCAAGTCCATTCCATGACCCGCCCTCCTGCCCCTCTGTCGGAGTTGTCGGCAAAAAGGAACTGAGAGGGCGTGGGCCGGCGGCACCTGTATACCGCAGCAGGAGCACGGCACTCTAGAGGGCACCACAGCCGGCCCTATGGGTACTGCTAAGGCAAAAATCTCTGACGGCTGCGCATGTGGGCATGCGCACACCTAGAATGGAATGGACACGAGCAACACATCTCAAAGAACAACAGTTATGAAAGTTAGGTAACCGTTTTTTCCCAATCTACCTTCTCCAGACCAGTCGTTGTTTTGTACACTTTTCTCATGTTCCCTCTCATGCGTCTCCTCTTTAAGGTAAACTGTCTCAATCTTTTCAGTCAGCTGAGAGTTTTTCTGTGCTTTTAATGATTCTCATCAACGAAAGTATGTAACAAAAGGAAGGAAAGGAGCAAAGAGGATGAGGATTACAGTGAGAGGAACACAGTGCTCTGAAGATTAGCTACAGTAACTCCTCACTTAACGTTGTAGTTATGTTCCTGAAAAATGCGACTTTAAGCGAAACGATGTTAAGCGAATCCAATTTCCCCATAAGAATTAATGTAAATGGGGGGGTTAGGTTCCAGGGATTTTTTTTTTTTGCTAGACAAAAGGCATTATATACATTTTAAACAAGCAATTTAATACAGGTATTAAACAGGCTGGCAGCCCCCCATCAACTCCCCTATGCACCCCCCCCCAGCGCCTCCTGCCCGCTGGTGGACCCTGCAGATCAGCGCCTTCCCCCTGCTCCCCCCGACTCCTGCCCGCAGCCATCAGCTGTCTTGCGGCATTCAGGAGGCTTGGGGGAGGAGCGCGGCAATCAGGAAGGCGCTGATCCGTGGGGTCCGCCGGTGGGCAGGAGGCGCTGAGGGGGGGCAGGTAGGGGGGGCTGCCAGCTGTGGCCAAAGCAGGCGGCCAAATGACGTTCTAGGGGAGCATTGTACAACTTTAAACAAGCATGTTCTGTAATGGAGCAGGGACGTAACATCGAAACAACGTTAAGCGAGAGGATGTTAAGTGAGGAGTTACTGTATGTGCAACATCTTACCGGTTTCAAATCATTTAAAGCTGTTTTTCCCATTATTATTAGCTAAACAAATCTGTTTAATGTCCATGGGCCTCACCTGTAAAGAAAGTTTATTTTACTTACAACTTAATATCAGTTGGAGTGAGGCAAAATGCTACCAAAATAGAAGGAAAATCTTTGAGAACCATAAATAGGATTTAAAAAAACCCTAATTTTGCCTCCATTCTCCATCAAAGCCTTTATCTTTCTAATATTTTACAGCAGTCAAAGCTATCAAATAACCTGTCTGGTCAGGACTTATTTAGAGACTTATAACTGACTCTTCGCTTTTTCTTGCCTGAGCCACTTTCATGCTGATATAGCAACCGTGCCGTTGTGGGCCAAATCCTCAGCTGGCATGAACTGGCATAGCTCCACTGACCTCAAAGGAGTTATGCCAGTTCACACCAGCTGAGGATCTGGCCCTTAGTTCAGTAGACACAGACACAGCTTTTATTTTATTTTATTTTTTATTTTATTTTATATTTTCTTGTCATAGCAATAATACGAAAGCTCTACCTAGAGCAGGCTTGGAATGAATTGTTGCACCATTAATTTTACAATGTTAAACATCTCAGGCCAAATTTTGCTGTCACTAATGTTGGGGTAAGTCCAGGGCACCTGTGCTGAATCTAATGGAGATATTCCAGATTTACACCAGTGTAATTGGCAATAGAACCCGTCTCTTTCTGAGGTTACATTTTGTAGTTGTTTTGTTGAGTTCTTAAGAAGATTAATTTTTAATAGCTGCCAAAGCCAAATAGAATCAGGTTTGTATCCAGTAAAGAATAGAAATAAATGGAACAGGCTGCATAAAGATGTTCAGCATAACAGGTAACTTGAGTCCTGCAGACAAAAATTCAGTGCCATCAAAGCCAAATCTGAAAAGCTCTTAACAGAAACCATATTTGTGAAGAACAGATGGGAAAAATGCTGTTCTGAGCTGTATAACAATATCCCATCAATCAACTCAACAGCAATAGCATCTATGAACCATCATGCATATCCAAATGCATAACCAGAAACAGGCATAATACAGACAGTTACAAACTCCTCAGTATGAGATCTAGGAAAGGAGATCTAGGACAGTGGTTCTCAAACTCGGGCCGCTGCTTGTTCAGGGAAAGCCTCTGGCAGGGCGGGCTGGTTTGTTTACCTGCCGCGTCCACAGGTTCAGCCGATCGCAGCTCCCACTGGCCGTGGTTCACCGCTCCAGGCCAATGGGGGTTGTGGGAAGCGGCGGCCAGCACATCCTTCGGCCCCGCGCTACTTCCCGCAGCCGCCATTGTCCTGAAGCAGCGAACCACGGCCAGTGGGAGCCGCGATCGACCAAACCTGTAGACACGGCAGGTAAACAAACCGGCCTGGCCCGCCAGGAGCTTTCCCTGAACAAGCGGCAGCCCAAGTTTGAGAACCACTGATTTAGGAGACATATTGGTAGGAGGTGGTGTTGTGTTTTATCTCCAGCCTCAGAGTATGTGAGAACTAGAAATGCATCATTCTAATACTGCATTTTGCAACAATTCAGTTAAAAATATCACTCAGAGTTTCCACATAGTCTTTTTTAGTGTGTACTAAAAAGCTCATGGTAGCAGAACTGTCCTTAAGATTAAATGGGTATTATAATGGTATGTTTATTGGCAGTATATTATTTTGCCACTAGATGTCTCAATTTGCTAAGTAGTGTTCCCTGGTAAACAAGGGAGACAAAGCTGGAATGCACGCTGTGAGGAAGCCTGGTTTTGCCTGTGGTTTGTAGTTGTTTTCTTCAGTAATATACGCCTCCCGTATAAGACAGACTGTGATTCAATATGTCATTATAGGTGCTTTCCCTGTGCATCCCTGTGGTCATTCACCAACATTCCAGTCCCAAATCACTCATCACCAGCTGTGTAGTTTCAGCTCACCCAGTTCCCCACTCCAAAAGGGTGTCTCTCTGTTTATTTTTGGGTAGTAGACCTATTTATATACAAGATGCATCCCAGCATCCTTTGCACTAACTGTTGTAGCAGTTCCTTTAAATCAGCAGCGCTGCAGCTGCAAAGCATTCGGGGACATCTTGGGTAGCTAAAGGTGCCCAGTCTCTATGGCTAGGCAGAAACTGGCAGCATTCTGGGGTGAAGCAATGACACAGAAAAGGGATTGGGTGGAGGAATGCCACAGTAAGTGAGTTAATGATGGGAGTCCCAAATCCCATTTTTATCAATGTCAGCAATTCTTCAGCCAATTTATTGCCATGTGTGAACGGCACAGTTTGTTGAAAGTAACAGATACACAATGCTGCTAGAATTTTCATAAGAATTCTCTAAAGTAACAAACTAACTCCCAGTTAATGAGCTCATTCATTCTGGGAGATGGTAGATGAAGGGTTTTCACTGTTGTGTGCTGACCTCCCAGCTGTAAGCACTGGAAGTCATGCAGCTCAGTTTTGCTTCACCTGAATGGCAATGCAGATTATAGCATATCCGGGTATGTTTTCCTAAGGTGTCTTGGTAGTAAATTATGTTTCAAGCTACTATGCTCTCTGGATCTCAAAGAAACAAAAGTAACTTTTAGTCACTACCAGCATTAACACTAGTTAGTGTCTTTGTTTCACAGTGGTGGAAGTGGACACAGGGGCTTGGAGACAAAATGCTAAATCCTGGTGCAGCGGGAGTTTTTCCATTTCCTTCAATACGGGGGCCCGACCCCCAGATATCTTCTCTCCTCCAGTCCAGGGCTCAGGCACATTGGCTGGGCTTTTTGCGGGAAGCTTCCACACCCCACGGTTGTCAAGCCAGCCCCTCACTCAGCACCTAAGCCATTCAAGAATATCAAGAAATTAAGAAACTTTGTTTCTTTAAGGGTTTGATTCTGCCTCCCAAAACTCCCTGTGATCCCCAAGGGGAATTTCAGGTGTGGAAGCAATACAGGGTCAGACCATACAGTAATATTAGTCAGGTGATTGGCAAAACATTAACTCTTTGTGAACAAATGAGTGTTTGAGCTCTGTGCCATTGCAGCAAAGAGGTAAACTTTGCAAATAACTGCACAAATCCAGTTATTCCTTTCCTTCTGCAGGGTCGCCCAGAGGGGGGGGCAAGTGGGGCAATTTGCCCCCGGCCCTGCAGGGGCCCCCACAAGAGTTTTTGGTGGGTCTTCGGCGGCAGGTCCTTCAGTGCCGCCAAACACACCTGGAGCAAGTGAAGGACCCGCTGCCAAAGACCCGGAGCTTCTTCTGCTCTGGGACCCGCTCTGGGACCCGCCACCGAAGGGCCCTGAAGACCTGGAGTGGAAGGACCCCCGCCGCCGAAGACCCCAGGCCCCCTGAATCCTCTGGGCGGCCCTGTCCTTCTGAAGATCACCTTTCAGTGATTCCTTTTATTTCTTCCTCAGAACAAGCCTGGGAAGGGCACATTTGGCCTTATTGCTTAAAGATGCCAAACAACACCGAGCATAATTTCACTGCTTCCAGAAGGCTTCTGATAGTGACCTGCAATGCCCTTTCTTTGTGTTCCCACGCCAGTTTGGGGCAGCTGCCAATACATAAGGAAATTCCAAAAACATTCTGAGGCATATCTCTGAGCCAGAGCATGGTACCATGTACCAGAGAGTCCATGTTTTAACAGGCAGTTCTCAGATAACTGTGAGAGTTTGAAAGTCTTGTCCACTTTCCATTATATAGCTCAGTATCTCCCTGGAAATTATCAGAAAGGAAGTACTGCAAGGGATAGGTGGGGCCTCAGTAAACAGCATTAGGATATGAATGCTGTGACTAGAAAATGTTCTCACTATATCTGCAAAAATCCAAACTGACAATGCACTTGGTCCTTGGTTAGAATCAGGGAACTTACTTACCTGGACAAACTGTAGTGGAACCAATGGCTTCTTCTCTCTCTCATGCTCCATATTGCTCACATTTCTAAATCTTGTAAATGAAAACATGTTGTCCTGTGGATCTCTTATCTCTTTACCTATTTATGATCATAAAAAAGAACTGCAAATGTGTATGTACATTTAAAAATGGTGTATGATGGACTCTGTCCTTCACCCCTCCTCCAGGTATGCTACTTGTCATCTTAGGCCCTGATTCAGGAAATAAAGTCCATCCCAGTTCAGGTCAGCGCTTAAACACATGCTTTAAACCAGTGGTTCTCAAGGTGGCCCACAAAGTGTTACCAGGGCCACAGGGGATGGGTGGCAGGACAGCGGCAGCCCGGACCCCGACCCCTGGACCCCAGCTGTGTGGGCCTGGCTGGCTGCCCCGGACCCCCGCTGCGGGGCTGGCCGGCAGCTCCAGACCCCACGGAATGGGCCAGTTGTCCCGACCTTGGACCCCCATCACGCAGCTGCCCCAGATCCTGGTGCGGGGCTGGCAGCCCCAGCCCCTGGAGCTCACAGGGCTGAGCCGCTGCCCCCGACCCCGTGGGACCGGCCGGGAGCCCTGACCCCGTGGGGCCAGCTGGCAGCCCCAACCCTGGACTCCCGCCACGTGGGGCAGGCTGACAGCCCCGACCCTGCCAGGCAGCCCGGACCCCTCCGCACAGGGCAGCCGGGAACCTGGCGACTCCAGCACACTGGCGGCCTTTAGCACTCAGCAGAGCTGGGCTGCAGCTGTGTGCCAGTTGGTCCACGGGTTGAGAACCGCTGCTTTAAACACATGCTTAAAGATAAGCAACCATTTGTGCTGTCCTGAATTGCTAGGGATCTTTCTTCTTCGAGTAGTCTTATGGGTGCTGTACTGTAGGTATATGTGTGACCCTGCGGTTCTGATCAGAGATCTTTGGTGTCCGTTCGGCCTGCACATGCGCTTTCCCCCCTCGTGTTCTGCCACGAGGCTAATTAGTGCTGCACAGGCGAACCAGCCTCAGTTCCTTCTCAACTTCCCCTGCCTAGAGACGGAGCAATTAGCAGTCTGCTCACTGATATTTTACTTCTTTAGAAATGTGTTCTTAGCTGGTTTTTTGTGCTTTTTTTTTTTTTTTTTTTTTCTTGGTCTCAGAGTTCCCTTTGGTTTTTTTCTTCCCGTTTAAAAAAAACAAAACGTTCTTTACTTTAACCCTTCCCCCTGCCTATCCTGATGAGTGCCCTCAGTCAGAGGCATGCCTGGTTTGACCATGTTTAAGAGGTGCCTCTCCTGCAGGGAGGCCATTCTTGTGTCTGACAGACATTCCCACTGTGTCCGTTGCCTTGGCGATGGCCACATTCCACAGAAATGTACCTTCTGTCAGCAGCTGAAGGCCAGATCCCGAAAGAAAATGAGAACTGAAACTGAAACCCTTCCTTAGGGAGGGAGTTCTTCAGCCTGCGACTGACCTGTGGCCTGAGTCTCCCAGGTGACGTGGGTCATCTCCGCAGCCTTCCACCTCCAAGGATGGTGAACCGAGGAAGAAACTCTCTGATTCCCCACATAAGACCTCTAAAAAGAGAGCTTCGAGCCCTCACAGTGAGCCCCAAACCAGAGGAGATCCCGAACAAACTCAGTCTCCTTGGTACCGACAATACCAAAGGCGTCTAAGCACGGTACCCACAGATTGCATGGGCCCCCTGCAACTGACACTGCTGGTAAGCCTAAGGACCTTATGAGCACAGGCATCGAAGCAGTGGTACCACCAGTCAGGGACAGAAGTGTAGGCCGTACCAACTCCGGACAGATGGCACTGGTACATACACCCCTGCTACCGATTACCGTGAGACAACCATGATCAGACCGCTCGGTGCAGCCAAGGTCTCCGGTTCCTTTGATACCATCAACTCAACACTGGCAACCACTGGTGGTAACAATTACTGCGGCACCACAAGAGTCACTCGGTCACCTTCCTCAAGAATGTCCCTGTCTCGGAAATTTGCAGAGCAGCCACCTGGGCGTCCGTGCATGTCTTTGCAGAACACTATGTGATTGCTGGGGACTCTGCTTCTGACGATAGCTTCAGCTATGCAGTATCATCATCCATAACAGAACAGACTCAATTCTGACGCCCCAACCTCCCATCCAGGATACTGCTTGGGAGTCACCTACAGTGGAGCACCCACAGGGACGCTACTCGAAGAAGGGGAAGTTACTCACCTTGTGCAGTAACGATGGTTCTTCAAGATGCGTGTCCCTATGGGTGCTCCACGACCCACCCTCCTCCCCTCTATTTCTCAGTTCTTGATAAGGACTCTGCGGTAGAAAGGGAACTGAGGGTGGTTCGCCCATGCAGCACTAATTAGCCTCAAGGCAGAGTACGATGGGGGAGAGCACATGTGCTGGCCAAACGGACACTGCTACCAAAGATCTCCGATCAGAAGCACAGCAACATGCATATACCTACAGTGGAGCACCCATAGGGGGAGACATCTTGAAGAACAATTGTTACTACACAAGCCAAATAACTCTCTTTCCTGGACTGGGGCCTTAGATAATAAGCTCTTCAGAGCAGGGAGCGTGACTTCAGATGTGTGTGTGCAGCACCTGGCAGAGCCAGGGATCCTGCTTGGGGCCTCTGGGCAGTACTCCAGTATAAGTGTTCGAAATTAATAACTGGAAGTTAGGATTCCTGGACTCTTTCTCAGCTCTGACACTGACTTGCTGCAAAACGTTGGGTAAGTCATTTAACCTCTCTGTTCCTCAGTTTGACTATAATTATCTTCCTTTTAGAGATATTTACCATGAGGGACACTGAGATTCAGAATACTTAACTAGCAGTGATGGTCTGAAATTGGAAGGTGTTAGAGAAGCACATAGCATTTTCATTTCTGATACTTGAAGTTGGGGCTTTTTCCTGGAATGTGGTTGCATTTGGGGGAAGTTTGCATGAGTTACATGAGTATTTGCGATATCTATTGAAAAGGGGAGGGCTGGGAGCATGTAGCAGGTCACATGCCACAAAGGGAAATTTATACCTAGACTTGGCAAATTTTGGTTTTTATTTTTATAATTTCAATGGGCAACATCTGTGTTTATTTTTATGCATATTTCTATTTTTATCTATTTAAATGTTTACAGTTCTGGGAAATTATGGGTGTGTGTGTCAGGCCATAATTATTTAATGATAGATGTTGAGATGCAAAAAGTTAAAGCTCTAGAACCGTTAAAACACAAATTGTCAACATCAGTGTCAAAATATACAAAATAAATATCCTTAAATCAAACTCTAAGAAGTTCCCAAGCAGCGTTTTTCTTACTTTGCCTAGCCGTAAATTTTGATTATCATTGGTGGAAATATCTTTTCATTGGTTTGTGTGTATACAGTGAAATCACCATTTACCGATATTTAAAGATAAAAATCTAATCCTTCCAAGCCTAGCTATACACATTGATCTCTCTCCACCATGAAAACTATTTCCAACAACCGCATGGTTAAATTTTGCTGTCAGCTGTACTACTGTCAATCTACAGTAATTCCATTGAAAGCTGAGTATGGACCTAAGTTGTGTCTAGCTAAAAGGTGCTATTCAGAGCTTTCTTCACTAAATGTAAGGCCAGAAGGTACCATTATGATCATCTAGTCTGGCCTCCTGCATTATGCAGGTCATTGAGTTTCACTCAGTGATTCCTACAATATGCTCAATAAATTGTGGTTGAATTATAGCATGTCTTTTAGGAAGACATCCATTTTTTAGACTCGTGGTGCATGCATATAACTTCTGTTAATAGAAACAATGTGTATGTTCTGCGAGTTCATGAGTTAGGCCTGTTCGTGGATTATCAGTGAGAGGTGAAAGGCAGAAAGGGTGTGTATTATTTCATTACAATTGTCAATATATGCTTAGCACTTGATGGAAATGGTATCAGGAAAGGGCTCCTGGAAGACATTAAAGGAAAGATGCAAACAGGCATAGGGAAGTGGCCAATGGGGAGAGGAGGGGAGAGCAAAGCTTAGAAAGCAGCACGTGAGAAGGTATGAGGATGTCAGAAGAAAACAAAAGGGGGAGCTCTGGTGGGAGTTTAAGAGGGGAGTAGGCAGCAAGGACAGTGGGAGGAGCTGGGATGAAGAGATGCCCATAGTTATTTGTTAGTCTTTTGTCTATCGCTGAGAGAGGTCAGTTCCTTCATTCAATAGGTGGTATCCTTCCCACTGACTCTAGGTGGGCTTTGCACAAGATGCTCTGGTTCCTGGCTGACTGATAGTAGCAGATAATTCAGAATAGGTTCATAGACATGGAAAATACAGAGGGGAAAGAGGTGGGATCAGATGATGTGGGCTTGCCTTTCACATCTCCAACTAAGCCATCTGATGAGATTTTTGCTTCACTGTTAATCTCTTGCCCTCACTCACTCACTTTCTCCCTCCTCCGTCCCGTCTGCATGAAGAGCTGTTTCTGCTCTTGCTCTGAACTCAACTCCTTCATCCTGGCTTGTGATGTAACATAAAATGGATTTGTCACCTCCATTGCTGGGCTTTGCTAGGCTAAGATTCTCCTGAGAGAGTCCTTGGCTCTGTAGATCCATCTCCAGGACCCCTGCCAAGAGAAGTGGAACTGTCTGGTGCAGAAGCTCCTGTTCCAGATAAAGCTCCCATAAAAATAATTAGCCACAGTAATCCAAAGGCTTTTGTATTGTACAAAGCAACAGAGAGTCCTGTGGCACCTGTAAGACTAACAGGTGTACAGGTTCACTTAATTATACTCCAGTGTCCAAGGTGGATGCTGAGGAGGAAGATGGGTGTAAGAGTGCGTAGTTATCTCTTGCCTTCAACCTGATTTGAGAGTTTACAAGTAGTCTTCTGAGTGGATTGAACTAAGTAGTTATAATCATACAATGCTCTGTTGCATCCCTTTCTTATCCCTCATCTGCTTGTAGTCTATTTGGGATAAGAACGTATCCTCTTAGTTTTTTGTCCATCAATTTAACACATTTTGGATGCCATCTAAATAAAAAATCCAGTCCTGTGGGAATTGTTGTGAATGATCCCGCTCCAACAAGGTTTACATATTTTAGAGACATCAAACAATGAATATGACACATGTGCCAGCAATGCCCCTCTGCCATGTACATTAGCCAAATGGGATAGTCTCTACACAAAAGAATAAATGGACACAAATCTGACATCAGGAATTATAACATTCAAAAACCAGTAGGAGAACACTTCCGCCTCCCTGGTCACTCAATAACAGACTTAAAAGTGGCAATTCTTCAACAACAAAATGTCAAAAACAGACTCCAACGTAAAACTGCAGAACTGGAATTAATTTGCAAATTGCACACCATCAAATTAGGCCTGAATAAAGACTGGGAGTGGATGGGTCATTACAAAACCTAATTTGCCCAATACTAATTTCCCCCTACTGTTACTCACACTTTCTTGTCAACTGTTTGAAATGGGCCACCCTCATTACCCCTTCAGAAGCGATTTTTCCTCCCTTGGTATTTTGCCGTTAATTGAATTGTCTCATTAGACTGACTCCCCACTTGGTAAGGCAACTCCTGTCTTTTCATGTACTATGTATATATACCTGCTACTGTATTTTCCACTGCATGCATCTGATGAAGTAGGTTCTAGCCCACTAAAGCTTATGCCCAAATAAATTTGTTAGTCTCTAAGAGGCCACAAGGACTCCTTGTTGTTTTTATGTTAATAAAGTTCTTATCCTGGTGTCAAACCATGTTTAAAGCACAAAGAAAATTAGTTTACAGTCCCTGAGATTGGATTTCCATACAACAGATGTCACAAGTGTCATCACTTCCAAGTAGCTGCTGCCAGCAGGAGGCTTTGACATGCCAGCTTTTCAAAAATAAAATATGTAATAATTCTTCTTAATGCCTTTCTCGGCTGGCATGGGGTGAAGTGCTTCTCACCCGTGTGATTCCTAGGACATCTCTGCCAGGCTAAGTGGGGGAATCCTTTGCCTAAGGACAGATTCCTCCTGCTACAAAAATGGCTTGTACTCCTAGGTTGCTGCGCCCGTAAATCTCATATGCTCACATATTTCATGGCCCATTGAGACACCCCCGCCCCCAGGCAAAAAGCAGGCGAGTCTTTCCTAGAGCTGGGAACAGGATGTAATCGGCAAAAGCTCCTCGTCCGTGGAGCTCCTTGCTAGCAACGGTCTGAAGGAGTCCAGGCCTAAGTGAGCTCAGCTCCCGGTGCAAATCCCACCCGTTTCACAGAAGCCTTCCCATAAATACAGATGCTGGAGAGAAAAGGGTGGAAGGAGAGGGAAGAAGAGTTGCAATGTGATGCAGAGATAAAAAAGCCAGTGAGATTTTACCGGCATCGTAGAAATGTCGGGCTGGAAGAGACCTTGAGAGGTCATCAAGTCCAGCCCCCTGCACTGTGGTAGGACCAAATAACCTAGACCATCCTTGACAGGTGTTTGTCCAACTTGTTTTTAAACGTTTCCAATGATGGGGACTCCACAACCTCCCTTGGAAGCCTATTCCAGAGTTTAACTACCCTTATAGTTAGAAAACATTTCTTAATATCTAACCTAAATCTCCTTTTTTGCAGATTAAGCCCATTTCTTGTCCTACCTTCAGTGGACATGGAGAAAAATTTATCACTGTCCTCTTTATAACAGCCATTAAGATATTGGAAGACAGTTATTAGGTTGCCCCTCAGTCTTCTTTTCTCAAGACTAACCATGCCCAGTTTTTTCAACCTTTCCTCATAGTTCAGGTTTCCTAAATCTTTTATCATTTTTGTTGCTCTTCTCTGGACTCTTTCCAATTTGTCCACAGCCTTCCTCAATGATGATGCCCAGAATTGGACACAATACTCCAACAGGGGCCTCACTGGTGCCAAGCAGAGAGGGACAATACCTCCTGTGTCTTACATACACTCCTGTTAATACACCCCAGAATCAGATTAGTCCAGGGGTGGCCAACCAGCAGCTCCGGAGCCGCATGTGGCTTTTCAGAAGATAATATGCGGGTCCTGCTAGGATCCGACTCTGTGGAAAAAATGGTGGGTGCTCAGCACCCACCGGCAACCCTATCACCCGCTCTCCCTCCCCCAGCGCCTCCCACCCACTGGCAGTCCCCTCAGTCAGCGCCTCCTCCTCCTCTCTTCCTCCGTGCCTCCAGCCAGCTGCAATCAGCTATTTTGCAGTGTTGAGGAGGCTCTGGGGGGTCGGGGGGAGGAGAGAGGATGCGGTGCGCAGCCTCCCCCCTCCTCCCCCAGCACCTCCTCCTCCCTCCCTGTGCCTCCCACCGGCCGCAATCAGTTGTTTTGAAACTCGCAGGAGGCTCTGGGGGGAGCGAGGACCCGGCTCACTCAGGGGAGGGGGCGGGAAGAGGCGAGGTTGGGGTGGGGACTTGGGGAAAGGGGTGGAGTAGGGGACGGGGCCTGGGACAGAGCCAGGGATCCAGCACCCCCTGGCCGACACCAGTGTCTCCTTGAATAAAGCACACGGTGACTAGCTGGTGTGGAAATTTTTAATCAAAATTTTTCTTACACCATCTACCAATGGAAGGCAAGTGCAAACGGAAGAGAAAATACACAGATGAAAATCGAAGCTTCCAACAGGAGTGGGAGAATAAGTACTTTTTCGTTGAACGTAATGGTAAGGACATGTGTCTTCTTTGCCAGACGTGCATCTCTCAGTTCAAATCTTCAAACTTGCAGCATCACTTCTCTTCGAGCTATGCACGTATGGATCAAGAATTCCCACAAGGTTCTGAACTCCGCACTTCAAAAATGAAAACTTTGAAAAAACAAACAGATGTAGAAGCCCAGTTCTTCACCAGATTTGCCATCCGATCGCAGACTGTAACATTAGCCTCCTATTATGTGGCCTGGCACACAGCCCGTGCGAAAAAGCCCTACTCTGAAGGAGAGCCTATAAAAATGTGCCTCACTGAAGTGATTTCAATCCTGTCACCAGAGAACGAGACTCTACAGAAGAAAATTTCTGTCCTGCAGCTTTCACGCCACGCAATAGAATGCAGAATCTCCGACCTGAACAGTGACATCGAATCACAACTGCACTCGCAACTTCAGCAGTGTGAGTATTTGAGCATCACTTTGGATGAGTCATGCCATGCATAGGATAAACCTTATCGGTATTTGTCCACACTGTGTCTGACGACTCTGTTGTAAGGGAAGAATTCCTTGATATTGTGTCACTAAAGGACAGAACTCGCGGACAAGATCTAAAGGACGCGTTGATGTTGGTAGTTGCGAAAAGCTATTTGCCTTTACAGAAGCTCACTGACATTGCAACGGATGGGGTTCCGTCCATGTGGGGATCTGTGAATGGATTAGTAGGGCTTTGTAAGTGTGATGAGAGCTTTCCCGAATTTGAGACATTTCACTGTGTTCATCGGGAGCAACTGGTATCTAAAAATCTCAAATTTGATCACATCATGAAACCTGTCTTGCACATTGTGAATTTCATTCGCTCAAATGCACTCAATCACAGACAATTTCAAAATCTAATTGAAGAACTGGATGAAGATGATTCCCCTGCCAATTTGCCATTTCATTGTGCAGTTCAATGGCTCTCAAGAGGTAAAGTTATTTGATGTTTTTTCGAGCTCCTGGAACCAGTAAAATTGTTTATGGAGGAGAAGCACAGAATACACCCTGAGCTTACAGATCCTGGATGGGTTCTAGACTTGGCATTTCTTGCAGACATGCTGCTGCATTTGGATAAACTAAATGTGGACTTACAAGGAAAATTCCGGTTGCTGTCTGATCTAGTGCAAGGTGTATTTGCGTTCATGAACAAACTGCAGTTGTTTCACAGACAGATGCTTAAGGGAGAGCTGTCACACTTTCCCTCAATGTTACAACTTCAAGCCAGATCAAAAGAAGATGCAGCAGAACCCCTAAAACTAGATATGTGAGCATGATTAAAGATCTTAAGGACAGTTTTGAGGAAAAATTCCAAGATTTGCAGCAGAAAAGGCCTCAAATCAGATTTCTGACTGACCCTTTTAGTGCTGAAGCCGATTGTAAGATGCCCCCTTTAGTCACTGATGAAGCAACATCCCAGATGGAAATAATAATAGAACTTTTGGAAGATGACAGATTGAAATCTGTTCAGAAGACAGAGGTGACCCTTACTTTCTGGAAATCTGTACCAAAGGATAAATACTCCAACCTCAGAGGAGCAGCCCTAAAATTAATCTCGATGTTTGCCTCGACCTATCTTTGTCAGTCTGTTTTCTCAACACTCAAACATGTGAAATCCAAGCACCGATCCGTTTCGACAGACAGCCACTTAAGAGAACTGCTGCGTGTGAGCACAACTGAACACAAACCAAACTTCCAGGGAATTGTTGAAAGCAAAGATTGCCAGAAGTCCTACTAAGTAAAAGATTAAGTTGTTATTATCATTAACTATACATTATAAATATATAATAAATAGACATTATCAACTTATATAATGATTGTGTGTGTATGTATGTGTGTGTGTATATATATATATATATACACACACACATAAACATATACGTATATAATCATTACATATTACTGTGGCTCTTTGGCAATGTACATTGGTAAATTCTGGCTCCTTCTCAGCCTCGGGTTGGCCACTCCTGGATTAGTCTTTTTTGCAGCTGCATCACATTGACAACTCATATTTAAGGCTGCGAGTTTGTCATAGAAGTCACAGATTCTGTGACTTTCCGGGACCTCCGTAACTTCTGCAGCGGCCGATGTGGCTGGCCCGGGGGCCGCCTGAGCAGCTCCGGCAGCCCCTGGGCCAGCTGCACCGGCCACTGCTGGGGCAGTCTTGGGCCACCATGCCTCCCTCCCCCAGCAGCAGCAGCAGGAGTTTGGGTGTGGGAGGGGGCTCAGGGGGTGGTGCACAGGAGGGGCTGAGGGCTCTGGGTGGCACCTACCTCGGGGTGCTCCCCGGAAGCAGCGACATGTCCCTCCCTCCCTCAGCTCCTAGCTCTGTGCGCTGCCTCCGCCCGCAGGCACCGCCCCCAAAGCTCCCATTGACCGTGGTTCCTGGCCAATGGGAACTGTGGAGCCGGCACTTGGGGCAATGGCAGCATGCGGAGCCAGGAGCTGAGGGAGGGACTTGTCACCGCTTCTGGTGAGCACCACGAGAGCCGGGTAGGGAGCCTGCCAGCCCCTCCACACACACCCCAGCACCAGTGGGGTTCCCAGGTCCCGTGCCACTACCTGCTCCCTCCCCAGCACCAATGGGGGTCCCAGGCTGCTCCCCTCGAGCACCTCTAGTGCTCCCCGGACCGCCCACCCCTGGGCTGCCCCCCAAGCACCCATGGCACCCCTCCGGGTCACCCCCCCACAAGCACCCGCGGCATCCCCGGGCCATCCCCCCCAAGATTTAGGGGTATATAGTACAAGTCAAGGAGAGGGCATGGGCTGTGAATTTTTGTTTACTGCCCGTGACCTGTCCATGGCTTTTAATAAAAATACTTGTGACTAAAACGTAGCCTTACTCATATTCAGTTTGTGGGCCAGTCTAACCCCCAGATATTTTTCAACAGTGGAACCACTTAGACAGTTATTTCCAATTTTGTAGTTGTGCATTTAATTTTTCCTTCCTAAGTGTAGTACTTTGCACTCATCTTTATTGAATTTCATCTTGTTGAATTGAGACCAATTCTCCAATTTTTCAAGGGCATTCTGAATTTTAAACATGTCCTTCAAAGTCCTTGCAACCCCTCCCAGCTTGGTGTCATCTGCAAACTTTATAAGTATACTCTCTATTCCATCATCCAAGTCATGAAAATATTGAATAGTACTGGACTCAGGTCTGATCTCTGCTGGACCCCACTAAATACATCCTCCCAACTTGACAGAAAACCATTGATAACTGCTCTTTGAGTATGGTCTTTCAACCAGTTGTGTACCCACTTTATAGTAAATTAATCTAGACCACATTTCCCTAGTTTGCTTATGAGAATATCATGTGGAACTGTGTCAAAAGCCTTACTAAAATCAAGGTATATCACGTCTATTGCTTCTCCCCATCCACTAGGTCAGTAATCCTATTAAAGAAGGAAATTAAGTTTGGTTTGGCATGATTTGTTCTTGACAAATCCATGCTGACTATTCTTTATAATATTCTTTATAAGCCTATTATCCTGCAGGTGCCTACAAATAGATTGTTTGATAATTTACTCTGGTATCTTTCCAGGTATTGAAGTTAGGCTGCCCGGCCTATAATTCCCCAGGTCCTTCTTGTCCCCCTTTTTAAAGATAGGTTCTATGTGTGCCCTCCAGTCTTCTGGGACCTCTCCTGTCCTTCAGGAATTCTCAAAGATAATTGCTAATGGCTCTAAGGCCTGGTCCACACTAACCCCCCACTTCGAACTAAGATACGCAACTTCAGCTACGTTAACGAAGTACCTTAGTTCAAACTTACTGCGGGTCCAGACGCGGCAGGCAGACTCCCCCGTCAACTCCGCGTACTCCTCTCGCGGAGCAGGAGTACCGGCGTCGACGGCGAGCACTTCCGGGATCGATCCGGGATCGATTTATCGCGTCTAGACAAGATGCAATAAATCGATCCCAGAAGATCGATTGCTTACCGCCGGACCCGGAGGTAAGTATAGACGTACCCCAAGATTGCTTCAGTTAGTTCTTTAAGTACCCTAGGATGAATTTCATCAGGCCCTGCTGCCTGAATACATCTAACTTGTCTAAATATTCTTTAAACTGTTCTTTCTCTATTTAGGCTTGCATTCCTTCTGTCTGGCTGTCTTTATTAATTGTGTGGAGTGTCTAGTCATCATTAACCTTTTTAGTGAAGACTGAAGCAAAATAGGCATTAAACACCTCAGCCTTCTTCATGTCATCTGCTATTAGCTCTGCTTCCCTGCTAAGTAGAGGACCTACAGTTTTCTTTGTCTTTCTCTTGCTCCTTATGTATTTAATGAACCTCTTCTTATTGCCTTTTATGTCCCTTGCCAGGGTAACACATTTTGTGCCACAAGACAAATCAGTGACACTCTCTCCCTATGAAATTCTGGTGCATCTGCACCTAAGAACACTGCATTCAACTTTGGACATCTAAGTACCAGAAAGATGTAGACAAACTACAAGAGATTCAAAGAAGAGCAACAGATGGTATTGGAGGGCTGAAAGGACTGACTGAAGAGGAAAGATGGGAAGAATCAAATATGTATAATATGTTCAATAAACTCACGGGGGACATATAGTAATAATTCACTACAAGTATGAGATGGGTGTGAACGCTGTGGCAGGACAGGATTGTCCAGGATAATGCAAAGGAGAAATGTGGTGAGATTAAGTAAGGAAAACACAGGCTGATTATCAGGGAAATTATTCACAATGGTGAGATATTCCAGGCTGTGGAATAGAATCCAAAAGGAAGTAGTGGAAGCCCCAGTGCTTGGAACATTGCATATACTGTAGGGAACAATCCCCCGCTGCACGGGGTGATCTAACAGGATGTTTGCATCTCTAATTTCTATGGGGAAGATTCTGCTACTTTTACTCACACTGAGAAGTACTTTACTCTCAGCAATTACAGTGGGACTAGTTGCAAAGTAAGATACTGTTCAATGGGCCAGATTCTCAGCTGGTGTAAATGAGTGTGGCTTCCCTGAAGTCAATTTACACTAGTCTCGAATCTGGCCCAATGTGAGTACGTTTAGCAGAATCTGGCCCCATGATTGTATTAATAAAAGATGCTAGAAGTCTTGTCTCTTCTATGATATATTATTCACTGGAACTAAAGTGAAAGCTAGAATCACAGGGCAATATGATGCCATGGATTTTTAAACAGCACTTCCCATTGATTTCTCATCGAAATTCCCATTGTAAAAGTTTAGTATAAAGGCGTTATTTTTCAACCATTGCAACTATTAGGACAAACCTACACTACAGAACTGTTTTTACCTTGGGGACCATTAGGTGGCGCAAGAGCCCTGACTATCAAAGCATAATTGATCTCCAGGTATCTTCTCATATGCTTCCTAATTAAAATGTGTATCAGTCCTCCATCTGGATAACTCTCACCATGTGTTGAGCAACTGCTGCTTTATACACAATATACCTATATGACCTCACATTTTTTTTTCTGGGGAAATAAGCAGGGCTTTGTGGGGGAGAACTTTGTGGGGGAAAGGAATAAGAAAAAAAAAATTGACAGTGAGCTCTGTTACATATGAAAATCCCCCTTGAAAAGATCCTCTTTTTTTTTTACAAGACTCCCAACAATAAATGAATGGAATGCATTTTTTATGTTTTTCCCTTGGAACGCAAACCAAGGATGCTGTTTGTTTTAATAGCAGTGGCAGCAGAATCAAAGGTAGCAGAGTCTGAATACCTGGCGGAGAAATGTCAAAGTTCCCCTGTGCCATGTATTCTGTTCCTTGCTCTGCTCCTCCCAGCCCATTTCCAGGAGTGGAAATAAAAGGTCTGAGAGCTACACTGTATCCTGCTTTCAGATAGTGTTCAGTTTCATCTGTCACGTGGCCCTTTTTGGAAGAGATGGGGCACTAACTTCAGTATCCTGGGTAAATTCCAATTTGAGTGACTACATTCAGCCTCTCTCAAGTTCCCGTACAGTTTAAATGGAGTGCAGTATTCATCTTCACTTCCTGTCCTAAACCATTGTGTGATCTTGCCATGTGCCCTTAAACAGCTGTCACATTTTGGCCTAGAGGTGGTTGCTATTTCTATTGTAGGTAAAGGAATTCCTGAATGTGCTGCATGAAGTTCATAAAGTGTGAAATTCACCCCTGGGCAGAGAGGTAAGTGCAGCCCAAGGTATGTGTATCATATGTGTATGCACATGTGTACTTGAGATATATTCATTGTTAAAAGTTTTTTTGATTCATTTCATAATGGATTAGTGAAAGTGATTTCTAATGAGAGCCAATAAGAAATCACCTCAAGTTAGATATTTATTTTATTTATGTATATAAGTGCTTACCCAAAGCTGTGGGCACCAAACCAACCTTATCAAATAAATCACTCAAGAGATTAAAATGACTTTAAAAGGACCTCCCCACACACTGACAGAAATGGCTCTCATTCTGTCCTTCCCCCAAAATCTGGACTCCACATCCCAATCCAGAAAAAGGCACAGAAAACAGACAAGGGTTTGCAGGGTGTTGTGACAGTTACCAAACCTGAGCTCTGGCAAATCAGGAAGAGAAGCGAATTCCAGAGTCGAAAACAATCTGACTGAGAACACAAGCGCCCTCCCCTTCCTGGCAGGCAGATGTTAGTGAGAAAATCGAAGCTGATCGCAACTGCTGTCTTATCCCCTAAAGAGAGAGGTGCCAAACTATTTAGTGCGTTATAGGTCAGAACCAAGATTTAAACTTCACCAAAACCTAACTGGTGCCCTGTGCTGATTGTGGAGCACAGGTGCCATTTCCTTGCATGATGCACGGATCCTGCGGCTCCCTCTTCTAACTCTCTTTTACATAGGACTTGCCCTATCAGTCCATCTAATTCCTGTCTCTGACAGTGACCAGTACCAGGTGCTTCAGAGGGGAAGGTGCAAGAAACCCTTAGTAGGCACCTAGAGAATAACTTGCACACAAGGAAAGCTTCTTCCTAACCCCAATGGGTAGAGCAGGGCTTCTGTCCTGAAGTATGAGGGTTGAGATCCCTTCCAAAATAATTAAAAATGGCCTCTTTTTATCTTCACCCACCAAACTATTGGGACTTATATGACCCCCATTATCATAGCATCTGAGCACTTCCTGGTCTTCATCCTCACAACCCCCCCTGTGAGGTACAGAAGCACATGTAACCCAATTTTGCAAATGGGGAATTGAGGCATAAAGACAGACTAAATGGCTTGCCCACGCTCACACGGGAGACCTGTGATGGAGCAGGGACTTGACCCCAGCTCTCAGAGTCCCAGGCGAGCACCCAAATCACTGAACCATCCTTCCTCTTTGTAGCTTGCTCTTATATCTCTCTATACAGACCAGAACAGATTAGGCCTGCGAGCCTGCTTCTAATGAATAAACAGTAGTTTTGTCATTGACAGCAATGACTGCAAATAGGGAGTAAACTCATTGGTGGAGTTGCAGCTGCAGTAGAGAACTTGGTCCCAAGTGTTTACACTATCTCTTGGTTTGGTCACAGAAAGGTGTTTCCCTAGTAGTTCTTGTTCCTGTCCTCCCACTACACACTGTACAGCACCTGACTAATGTGCATGGGTCACTTTTGTTCTGGCCTCGCACTGTAAGCGAGGCTCTTTGCCACACAATGCTGGAAGGTTCTCTGCATCTTGAAGTCTTTAAACCATGATTTGAGGACTTCAATGGCTCAGACACAGGTTTGATACAGGAGTGGGTGGGTGAGATTCTGTGGCCTGCATTGTGCAGGAGGTCAGACTAGATGATCATAATGGTCCCTTCTGACCCTAAAGTCTGTGATTCTATGAAATGCCCAAATTTCTTTGTCACTTACACCCACACGCTTTATTTGTTTTAATTAAATGCACCCTGATAATTATTAACATATTTAATTCTTTTTTGCTATGACTCACTCGGCTTGGGTGTCTAGTGATCACAAAGATTGTTTTATTACAATGACCCAGGTCTGAAGCATTTACACAGGTGAGTCATCCTCATTCCCACACACAGTTCCTGTTGAGGTCTGTCTCGGGGCCTGATCTGACACTTCAATGGATTTACTCTTAGTCTAAGGGAGAGGAAAGTCAGGCCCATGGAGACCCGCTCCCATGAGTAAATGTTACTCACCAGAGTAGGGTGTTGCTGAATCTGTGAATTGCAGCTGTCTGTGAATTATGTTGATCTAAACTGTACTATGCCTCTGATTCCTAAATGTAGGAGCAGGATTTAGTCTCCCATTCACACACACACACCTCCTGGAGGCCTCTTTACAGCTCCACTATGTGTCAATGAGTGATATGGCCTCACACTTGCAGTCAGAACACAGTGCAATTAGTGGTGTTTGTCTTAGGAAACTCATAACTCTTCACTTTCGAATGATTTATGAGGTTTTCCAGTTCTGGGCTGGCCTGTGGGCTGAGATCTTTCCCAGGCAGCCCTTCCTTTAGCAGTTCACTGTGGGGCTAGAGGGGGAAGTCAGTGAGTAGACCAGCCTCGCCATCCCTGAGCTTAAAATCTTGATGAGGGGCCAAAAGGGAAGGACATATCCATGAAGTTTTCCCCATGGTTTCCACCATATCATTGCATTAGGTAGAGAGGGGCTTTTGCCCTCCTGGATCCCCTGTGAACTGCATGGAACTTGGGGGTTGGCTGAAGTCCAGACCCATCTATCTGGAGAGCTTATACCTCTGCAAGGCCTCTGCCCTTTCTCAGCAACTACCTGGCACCATCCAGCCTTCAGTTTCCCCAGCAGCCACACTCTGGGCAGGGCAGGGAAGGGAGGTTTCCATAAAGCAGAGGGGCTCTGCAGAAATGCAAGCACAGCTCCAGGCATAAAAGGGCAAGAATGCAAAGGACTATGGGCCCCAGAGACGCTGGGCAGCACTGCAAGCAGTGAAGCTGCAGGCAAGCTCAGCTGCCCCCCCATCATCATCACATCTGCTAACACAGCCAGGGTCCACGCTGCTGCTCCCCTTCCCTGTACCACAGGCGAGTACTGGGCTGCGGGAGTATTGGGAGTGATGATGAGGGGAGCAAGGGGGAGATAAGGGGCTGGGAATGGACGTGATGGAGAGCAGATGTGGCAGAGGGAGAGCAAGGGGGGTGAGGGTGAGCACTAGGGAGGGAACAGCAAAGGGAGGGGAGATTGGAGAAGAGAGAGAAGAGGAATGAGGAAAAGCAAATAGAGAAGAGACAAGCCTTGAAAATGCATGAAGCGGGAAGGAGCAGTTTTTTCTCCCTTCCCTGGGGTGTGACCTGCCAAACCATCCTAAGCACAGCTCCCTGACCTCTACTATAACCAGCTCCTAGCAAAGAGGAGAGTCTGCTTTGTATTTCTTGCTCCCCCAAATTAGGAAGGACCCACGACCATGTTTAGTGTGAGACCATAAAGGCAGGCTTTGAACTGGGTCCCTAAAATCCTAGGATTCAAAGCGCTTTGCAAATGTTACTTAATTTAGTGTCATATCACATCTGTGAGGCAGATACATTTATTCAATGGGGATAAATTGAGGTCTGGTGCATGTGTCCACACTTAAATTTGTCTTTCACTAGTGTAAGCATCCCGTTATGCCGACATAGTAACACCACCTCCCCAAGCAGTGTTGAGCCCCGGTCAATATACCAAGGTTGACACAGCATGAGTGTAGACACTGCATTACCCATGTCAACCCTAATAGTCCTCCAGCAGCTGTCCCACAATGCACAACACTGACTGCTCTGGTCACAATTGTGAACGCCGCAAATTTTTGAAATGCCTTTTCCTGATTGTCCAACTTGGCGCGCACACCCAGCTCTCTGTTGTGTACGACTGCCTAGCTGACCATTCTGGCTACATGCTCCAGGTGCGCTCCAGCTTAGAGTAGACAGGAGATACGGAATGTCCTGGGCCTGTGGGGAGAAGAGGCTGTGCAAGCACAGCTACAGATCAGCCATAGAAACTTTGCCATCGACAAGCAGATGGCACAGGGGATCCAGGAGAAGGGGTACAACAGGCACCAGCAGCAGTGCCGTGTGAAAGTGAAGGAATTGCAGCAGGCATACCAGACAGCCAGAGAGGCCAATAGCCAATCCGGTGCCACATTGCAAACTTGCCACTTTTACAAAGAGCTGCATGCCATTCGTGGCAGACCCCACCACCATCCTACAGACCACCATGGAGACCTCCGAGGAGCCTAAGACATAGATTCCCTGGCTTGAACAGCGAGAATGAGGAGAGGATGGGGGACATGCAACCGGGGGGTCCAGCAATGTTGCGAGCCAGGACCTGTTTGAAACTCCACCACAGTCCAGTCAGTCCCAAGAGTCGAGCATGGATGAGCCTGATGCAGGGGAAGGAACCTTGGGTAAGCATGTACATTTATTTCCCATTATAGTGACGGCGCCCCCAACTTAACAGGACACAACTAACGACTTTTCATTCATTTACTTGTGCTAGAAGAGGTAGTGGTATAACAAAGAGAGGTAGAGTCTGCTTTTCATTGCCCTGTAGAGGTAGGCAAGGGGGACAATGCAGAGCAGTCTGTTTATGGACACAGGGATGTCCCTTGAATCCTCCTGAGCGATCTCGATGAAACTTTCATGGAGGCACTCTGCAATCCTCACCCGAAGGTTTCTAGGGATGGCAGCCTTATTTCTTCCTTCCTGGTAGGACATTTCCCCATGCCAGTCAGCATTAACTTCAGCAGGCACCATTGCAGTACACAGGCTAGCTGCATATGGGCCCAGGATACCAGCAGCAGCACTTCTCTCTGTGCCTTTGTTATCCTAAGGAGTGATATATCAGCTAAAATCATCACCACCCATGTAAAATGGTGCCAGTAATCAGTGCCATTGCCCTCTGCTCATAGTTTCATGCAACTGAGCCATTCCCTCATTTCCCTCACTACTGGCAGGCCACACTCTCCATTGTTTGCTGTGAGCAGAGCCATGAACAAGCTGTCCAAAGCAGGAGTGTCAATGAGCACGTCTTGTGTAAAACTTTAGGGAAGCCAGGAAAGGGAGTTCTGAATCTCAAGTTTTGCTTTCCATTGTGACTATACAGTCAAAGGCACTTCTGTATGTTTTATCTGCAGCTGATGCCATTGTGGCCTTGAGGGGTTCCCCCTCCACACCCCCAGAATGCCTGAGCCAGATAAGGGCGAGAAAGAAGAGGACTCAGGATGACATGTTCAATGAGATCCTGCAAGCCAGCTGCATCAGACTGTGAGCACAGGCCCTGGAGGGTGAACACTGCAGACAGCCTGGAGAAGGAAAGAGTGGAGAGGAGATAAGCCCAGGAGTCCCAGCAGGAGGGGAGAGGGAGATGCACCAGTACGTAATGGGCCATCTCTGGCAGCAAACACAGATGCTGCAGACTCTTGTGGAGCTACAGATTCACCAATCCCAGGTTCATCTCCCTCTGCTGTCCATGGAAAACTCCATTACAGCACCTCCCTACATCACCCCCTCAACATTCCACATGGCATCAGGAGCCACTCCACTCCCCTTACTGCTCCACCCCAGGAGAGTTTATAGACAACCACCTCTTCTTCTTCAAGTGATGCATTTGCAGTCCAATGGGTATTGCTACCAAAGGTCTCTGATCCCAGGTGCAGGGAGTGCTGCTGCACCTACAGTGGAGTACCCAGAAGGACACACATCTCAAAGAACCTCAGTTACTGCACAGGGATAAGTAACCTTCTCTTCACATACACTGACCTGGGAAAGCCATGGTTGGTGGGTGTGTAGCTAAAATGTACATTAATGTTCTTTCCCCTTCATAAGTTCTGTTCTATTAATTTGTTAAGTTTGATATGTATTTTCTTTAAAATTGCATGGATTTTTCTTTTAACTGATTTTGTAACAGAATAAAATTATATTATTTGGAACATAATTCATCTTTATTAGTTCACAATACATTCTGCAGAGTGCCTAGCAGGTCTGAAAGTGACCAATTACTTGTTATTGTACAGTATGACACAATTCCTAAGATCAATGATAAACAAAATTAACAGGTGCATTGATGCTGTAATAATTCAGACATGTACACCAAGCACCACATAATTCCTAACAGGCCCCAATACAGCAAGGCCAGGTAGAGCACAGTACACCACAATGCATTACTGTGTCTCTCTGTTAAAGTGCTCTTTCAAAGCCTCCCTGAGCGATATAGCTCCACGTTGAGCTCTTTCAATAATAGCCTTTGCGTTTGGCTGTTCAAACTCAGCACACAGCTGCTCCACTGCCGCCCCCCACCCCAGCAGAAACTTTCCCCCCTGTGCTTCACAGATATTATTCAGGACGCAGCAGGCAGCTATAACCATTGGAATATTTTTCACACTGAGATCCAATTTTGTGAGTAAACAATGCCAGCCTCCCTTCTGTCTTCCAAAAGCACATTCAACGGCCATTCTGCACCCGCTGAGCCAGTAGCTGAAACTCTCCTTTGTGCTGTCAAGGTGGCTGGGGTATGGCTTCATGAGCAAGGAGTAGGCTGGGTCACCAGGGATCACTATTGGCATTTCAACATTCCCAATGGTAATCCACTGGTCAGGCAAGAAAGTCCCTGCTCATAGCTTTCTGACTAGTCCTTTGTTCTCAAAGATGTGAGCATCATGCACCTTCCCTGACCAGCCCACACTAATGTCGGTGAAGTGTCCCTGGTGATCCACCAATACTTGCTTAACCATAGAAAAGTAGCCCTTTCAGTTTATGTACTCTGTGGCAAGGGGTTCTGGTGCCAAAATAGGGATATGCATGTCGTCTGTTGCTGCACTGCAGTTTGGGAGCACCACTGCTGCAGATCCGTCTGTTGTGTCCTGCGCATTGCTGAGAGTCACAGTCCTGCGTAGCAGGCGGCGATTAATGCCCCTGAATGCTTGCATGACAATGACCCCCACAGTGAATTTTCTAACTCTAACATGATTTCCCACTGACCAGTAGGAATCTGGCATTGCCAGTTTCCACAGTACGACTGCCACTCGCTTCTCCACTGTCAGTCTAGCTCTCACTTTGGTGTCCTGCTCTGGAGGGCTGGGGTGAGCTCCGCACACAGATCCAGGAATGTGGCCTTTTCCATCCAACAGATCTGCAGCCACTGCTCGTCATCCCAAGCCTGCATTACGATGCCAGCCCACCAGTCAGTGGTCATGTTTCAGGCTCAGAGTGTTCCAACAACTGCAGCTGCTCCATGAACACCAACAACAACCTTGAATCAGTTCTTGCTATGCCCCACAACAATCCGTTCTCCAAGAAATCATCATGTTTCCCACTGATTCACTTCTTCTTGCAGCTCTGCAATACCAGAGGATTTTGCATCCTGTGCTCATAACACTTATGACAATAGTGCAGAACTGTGCAGGGTCCATGCTTCTGTCAGAGATGGTGGACAGCGAGCAGGGACACACAGGTTTGTGGGGTTTTGAAAAAAGGAGCAAAAATTAGGGGCTCTAGATGACATTATGGGATGGAGACAGTTGCACGCTGGGAAGTAGACTCCTTGCTCCCAGCCACCCCTGTGTGACTTGTTTCTGCCCCACCATGCATTGTTAATACTTCCCAAAAGACAGTGCGCTGGACGATTTCACACTGGGATATCTACCCATGGTGCACTAGGCTGTGCATCGATACAAGCATTCCTGGTGAGTATGTGCACTGCCGACACACAGAACCAAGTATGCACGCGCACAAGCGATACCCTAACCGTGGCAGCTTTATGCCGATAGAATTTGCATCAACCAAAGTTTGTAGTGTAGACATGGCCTAAGGCACAGAACAACTTACTCAAAGTCACACAGGGAGTTTGAAGCAGAACTGTGATTGAACCTCGGCTCTCCAGACACCCAGGGTGAGTTTTCCCACTGACTGCAGTGGTGCTAGGATTTCACCTCTAATCTTGTGCCTTCACTACAAAAGCAGAGGCTCCGTGTCTAACTACTGAGCTCAGAAAGTCAGAGGGGGGCTCTTTTCTCTGTTCCACCTACCCCATTTCATACTCCCATAAGGACTGTCCAGAATCTAGACATATATATCAGGGCTCAACTCTGCAAACTTTTACTCACATACACAGTCTCACTGAAATCAGTTGGACCACTCACATGAGAAAGGGTTTGTGGGATCAGGTCCTAAGTTTGCAAAGCGCTGTGGAATCCATCAGCCCGAACAAAGCTGTTATGCATGTAAGGGGTTGTTTAAACAGTAATGCAGCAAATTAACACAACCTGGCCCCATGACAACCAAGGCTGCTTAAGAGCTGCATTGTCTGTGCCACGGTATTCAGGCAAAAGTAACTTCATGTATGAGACCTTACAGGTACACACTCCAGAAGGAGGATGATCTTGGGGTAAAGGCTCAGGAGATTTAGGTTCAAACCTTCAGTCTCCTACAGCCTCCCTGCATGACCTTGGGTAAATCACATAGGCTGAGACTCTCAAAGCTGACTTGAAGATTTGGTCCTAAATTCTTAAGGTATTTAGGTGCCTAATTCCCTCTCATTTCAATATCTAACTATCTTTGAGCATCTAGGCATTAGTCACACAGCTCCTATTAAAATCCCCTAGTCACCTTTGAAAATCTCAACCTTATTATCTCTATGCCTTGGTTTCCCATCTAGTAGCTTGAGCAGTGGCCTGGAACGCAAGAAAACTGCATTCTGTTCCCAGCTTGGCTGCTGGGTGACATAGGGCAAGTCAGCTCACCTCTCTGTGCTTCGGTTTCCCCATCTGTAAAATGGAGATAATGATACTGACTTACTTTGTAAAGCGCTTTGAGATCTCCTGAAGAAAAGCGCTAGAGAGGAGCTAGGTCTTATTCAGCACACACTCTAATTTACTATTTATAAATGAGTATTAATGTAATCCTGCTCCTGCTTCTTTTGAATTTATTTAATGGGGAAATTCCCATTCACTTCATTGGAGCAGAACTGGGCCCTCAAACAATACACGGAGGGGGAAAGAACGAAATACATGAGAGAGGTGTGAGGGAGGCTGGTGGTTAATTCCTCAGCCTGGTAATATGTTTGCACAGCACCCAGTTCAGGCCCATAATCCAAATGCTAAAAATAAAGGTGATATATTTCTATTCTAGTTCTTTAGCTGTGTGATACTGCATGTTTTTATAGGGCCAGCGCCTATGGTTTTTTCTCAGGCAAAGGCCCATTAAATATCTGGCTGGTGCCCTTCCCCTGGGGCTGCCTGTTCAGCTGCCCTGCTTCTGTGGCTCAGAGCAGATCTCCCTTGGATTTGTGGACCACATGCTTGCAAAACCCATTCTGCCCTCTCTCCCCCCTTTTCATTCCCTCTCTAACTTCTTGACTAGTGAAGTAGCCCGTCGTCATCATGATGCAGTTGTGAAAAAAACTCATCTTCTGGGGTGTATGAACAGGAGCGTCGTAGGTAAGATACAGGAGGTAATTGTGCCACTCTGTTCGGCTCTGGCGAGGTCTCAGCTGGAGTACTGTGTCCAGTTCTGAGCACCACACTTTAGGTAAGATGTGGACAAACTGGAGAAAGTCCAGATGAGACCAACAACAATGATAAAAGTTTAGAATACCTGACCTATGAGGAAAGGTTAAAAAAACTTGGGATGTTTAGCCTTGAGAAAGGAAGATTGGTGTGGGCGTGTTCATAATGGCCTTCAAATCTGTTATGGGCTCTTAGAAAGAGGGTGGGGTCAATTGTTCTCCATGTCCGCTGACGGTAGGAGAAGTAGTAATGGGCTTAATCTGCAGCAAGGGGAATTTAAGTTAAATATTAGAAAAAACTTTATAACTATACGGATAGTTAAGGTCTGGACTAGGCTTCCAAGGGAGGTTGTAGAATCCCCATCACTGGAGGTTTTTAAAAACAGGTTGTACAAACACCTGTCAGGGATGGTCTAGGTTTATTTGGTCCTGCCTCAGTGGGCTGGACTCGATGACCTCTCGAGGTTCCGTCTAGCCCCACGTTTCTATGATTCTATGACAGTGGCGTAAGGAGAGTAAGAACTGAGCAATAGCTTTGGGATTTGTTCCTTTACCTTCATTTGAGCTGTGTGGTTCTTGCCCACTGTATTCTGCATATCAGTGAGTGTGCACATGCTCAGCTGTGCCGCTCCATGAAACGTTATGCCTCCCAGGACAGCCTTCTAATTGGGTTCAGTGCCCTTCGAGAGTTCTCTTAGCCTAATACTATAGTTTATAATAAAGGAGAAGATGGAGTGGGGAAGCCTTGCTGAGCTGGAATATTATATATACAGTGTGCCCTAAGTGAAACAGAAAACAAAGCAGGCTAACTTATAGAGGTATTTTTACAGGGAGAGGCGCCAGGGAAAGAGGGTAGGAGAAATAATAAGTGTTTTGCACACAAGAGCACCTTTCCTTTGAGACTCTCAAAGCACTTTGTGTTAATTAAGCCTCACCATACCCTGGGGAGGGAGGCAACTATTTCCCTTGCTTTACAGATGTGGAAACAGTGATACAGAGATGTTAAGGGCAGTCCCCATTCATACTGATGTTGGCGGAAGCCAAATTGGGACCTAAACACAGGATCACGCTGCCTAGCTGAGACCAGTCTTAAAACTCCCAGAGATGTCTCCCCATCACCCCCCAATCACTACTTTACCCATAGGGGTCTCACCCCACCTACTCCCCCTGCTGACCCTAAGGGATGTCTCCTTGCCCATTCTCCCTTCTACTCCCTCAGGGAGTCCCCCACCTTTCCCCCTTCACCACTTCGTCCAATACGAGTGTTCTCCCACCCATTCCTCACTACTCCACTCCCACCCCCAGTCTCCTACTCTAACCATTGGACAATATTGCTTCATTAAAAGGCAGAGCAGGCAGAAAAATGTGCCACTAAACTAAATTAAGACAATATTAAGCCATGAAAAACCACAAAATGAGTGTCTTCAGTTACAGCAAGGCTAGGCCTCTTTAGGGACTTTCCCTTTGAAAAGCAGAATAGACTCGAACTGGGTGGGGAAAAGTCGAGTCTGTTAAGCCTGTAATGAGCAACTACCACCCTATTTTTTTAAATAGTGTGACATTTAAGTAAGCGTTTGATTGCAAAGCTATGCACGATGATTCACATCACTCTGCCAAGGAACAAAGCCGAGACGCGGCAGGTAGCGTTCAAGCCAAGAAGTCTGTGAGTTTCCTTCTATACAAGTGAGTTTTGGCACAGTAGCTACTTCACACCCAATTAATTACTTCAGCACTGGATTATCCTTGCAGGCTCCCAGAGAAGTGATAATAGGACCCAATTAAATTAATTTACATTTACTTTGAAAGCAATTTTCCTTTGGTAAAATTTGAGCTATAATTTGACAGAGTCGACGCCAGAATATTGTTTTTGTCAGAGATACAGCCTGAATTGAGATCAACAAATCCCAAGGTGCAAACCCAAGGAATCTCTCTCATTGGGTGAAAACACAGAGGAGGACAGAGAGTTCAGAAAAAGTATTTATTCCTGTGCCCTTTTCTGCAAACTAATAAAAACATACTGTGAAATGCCCAGGGAGGTTTTTGTGCAAGTGTTTGCCAACATAACATGATCCTAATTAAATAAACGTTTGTGAGTGAACAGGAATATGACGAAACCTTGTCTATATTAGGATTTCAGGCACAGTGTTTTTGTTCTGGTGCAAATCCCTGCTGGAGATATTGTTTACACTACTGCCAAAAGTGCTGCACTGGCATAAATTGTGTCTATATTAGAGGTTTGCACAGTGCAGCTACGTAAGTGTCTGAAATCCCAGGGCAGAAAAGCCAATTGCTTTAATAATTTCCCCTATCCCCCTGTGACCTTTTTGGTAGAAATTGCACTATAGCAGGGAAGAAGAGTGGGCTAGGGCAGGCTGTGTGTTACTTACAAGTGACATCTCTGTGGCAGAGGACAGGATGGATTGGCTGCTCCTTTGAAAAGGGACAACATCACCCCTTGTTAATGTAGGCTGCAGACCACAGCATGAGCATGAGTCATCTGGCCACACCCTTTAACTGCCAGCCAACACCCCTTTTGAGTGTGAGAGCTTCAGTGCTGAGTTAGCATCCCTGCTGCCATGCAAGGAGAGCTACTCCCTTTCCCCGCACTTGTGCATCTGTGCAGAACAGGTGGGATTTGGCCATGGGTAATTTACTCCTCTTGGCCCCAGCATCTGCCACAAATGCCACGCATGGTGAAAACTGATTCATAGATTTTAAGGCCAGAAGGGACCATTAGAGCATCTAGTCTGACCTGTATAACACATGCCAGTGTCGTCAACTGCCGTGGCATTTGGCTAGGGGTAGGACCGCCTAGTTCTCCAAAAAGAAGGAGCTCTCCTACGCCAAACTCAAGCAGTGCTGCTCCTTCAGCGTTCAGGTAGCTTCTTTCTTTTCTCTTCCGTCTTCATTTTGGCTCTTTCAGGGGCCAGTTGCTAAAGAACTAAAATACTGCCAGGAAGCCCAGTTCTGCAAAACGACCCTCCCCAATTTTCCAGACATCAGAGGGTTGAATGATTCATATCAGCTTTGCACAAGTGTCCCCCGTGAATCCGAGCTCTCTGCCTCCGGAGCACCACCCTTGGCGACTAGCACTATGGAGCCCAACCAAAGCCTTCTACAGTTGCAGTAATTCTTCCTCCTGGAGGGCTAGAGTGTGGTTTTACCACAAGCCCTGAGCAGGGATGGTGTGTGGCAGAGCCGTAACAAGGAATTTTTGCGCCCAAGGCAAGGGCTGGCTCCAGGCTCTTGGACGGCAATTCGGCGGTGGGTCCCTGAGTCCCTGTTGGAGGGAAGGACCTGCCACCGAATTGCCACTGCCGCTTCATTCATTCTTCGGCGGCAATTCAGCAAAGAATGAATGAAGCGGCGGCGGCAATTCGGTGGCAGGTCCTTCCCTCCGAGAGGGACTCAGGGACCTGCCGCCGAAGAAGCGGCGGTGGTAGAGCTGCCGCCGAAGCGCCGCCGATCGTGGTAGAGCTGTGCCCCTCCGCTTTGCATGCCCGAGGCAAGTGCCTCACTCGCCTCGCCCTTGTTACGGCACTGGTGTGTGGTTATACTGCCTTGGCAGCTGACTAGGAACCATGCTGTGGGTCGTATTGTCAGCAGGAGTAAATTGATGTGGCTCCAGTCCAGTCAATAGGGTCATAAACTCTACTGAAGTCAATAGAGCTACACAAGGCCTCGATGAGGGTGTTTGGCCCTGTGTCTTAAAGAGTCACAATCTGGTTCCCTCCCTGCTCCAGGAGGGGAAGTAATATGCACCAACCCATACCTGGCATAGAATACTTCACCATATAGACTCATAGAATCATAGATTAGGATTGGAAGAGACCTCAGGAGGTCATCTAGTCCAACCCCCTGCTCAAAGCAGGACCAACCCCAACTAAATCATCCCAGACAGGACTTTGTCAAGCAGGGCCTTAAAAAACTCTAAGGATGGAGATTCCACCACCTGCCTAGGTAACCCATTCCAGTGCTTCACCATCCTCCTAGTGAAATAGTGTTTCCTAATATCCAACCTAGACCTCCCCCACTGCAACTTGAGACCATTGCTCCTTGTTCTGACATCTGCCACCACTGAGAATAGCCGAGGTTCATCCTCTTTGGAACCCCCCTTCAGGTAGTTGAAGGCTGCTATCAAATCCCCTCTCACTCTTCTCTTCTGCAGACTAAACAAGTCCAGTTCTCTCTGTGACGGGTTGGATCACAGAAACCCCCTTGGGAGCTGCCACCCGA
>NW_020664448.1:3238442-3251747 GCF_002925995.2 Terrapene triunguis | reverse complement strand
TTATTATTATATTTTTATAAAACCATGTAGACTGCACAACGTCACACTCTCAGCCTCTCCTCGTAAGTCGTGTGCCCCAGCCCTCTGATCATTTTCGTTGCCCTCCACTGGACTCTCTCCAATTTGTCCACATCCTTTCTGTAGTGGGGGGCCCAAAACTGGACGCAATACTCCAGATGTGGGGCCTCACCAGTGCCGAATAGAGGAAAATAATCAATTCCCTCTATCTGCTGGCAATGCTCCTACTAATGCAGCCCAGTATGCCGTTAGCCTTCTTGGCAACAAGGGCACACTGCTGACTTATATCCAGCTTCTCATCCACTGTAATCCCCAGGTCCTTTTCTGAAGAACTGCTGCATAGCCGGTTGGTCCCCAGCCTGTGGCAGTGCATGGGATTCTTCCGTCCTAAGTGCAGGATTCTGTACTTGTCCTTGTTAACCTCATCAGATTTCTTTTGGCCCAATCCTCCAATTTGTCTAGGTCACGCTGTATCCTATCCCTACCCTCCAGCGTATCTACCTCTCCCCACAGCTTAGTGTCATCTGTGAACTTGCTGAGGGTGCAATCCATCCCATCATCCAGATCATTCATGAAGATGTTGAACAAAACCGGCCCCAGGACCGACCCTGGCTCTGCTGGCTGGTACACTTGCTGGGGAGAGGAGGCAGGGAGTTAAGGCTTCACCCACTCCTCACCCATGCCCATCCATTCTCCACCAACTTGCATGGGAGGGGGAGCAGCAGTCCCACTGAAGCTGCTCTTCCCCCCCCACACACACCAGTGATGCACGTTGCCCACACAATGGCAAAATGGGTGTATTATGTCCCCTTACTCCCTTGCGTTGGAGTGGAAGGAGGCTCTGTTGCCTTTCTAAACAGGAGGAAAGCTCTAGCACTCCTCTGAAGCTGTGGAAACTTGCTCCTTCCACCACCATCACTTTTCCTAGCCCAGTGGCATGCCTGTAGCTTACCGGCACAGCATTCCTAATAATTCTTTAGCCTCTGGATGGTGATTTATAACTTCTGGAACAAAGGTTAAACCCTCTTCCTCTCCTTGTTAGTGCTGTCTCACACACTTTCCACAGATCTTTGCCATTTCAGTCATAGCCCAATAAAATTCTATTTTCCCTTCATCTCGGGTCTCCTATGCATAAAGGCTGGGGGATTTGTGGGTGTCTAATCTTAGCATATCTACAAACTGGAGGTTACCACCCTGAAGCGGGAGATCACTTCGACAGACTGGGATCTGCATAGAAGCATCCACTGGACAAAATATCTACTTAGAGTACGTGTGGTTTGCATGTCAGCAATGTAATAAAATAAGCATATCATTAGGTGCTAGCCAGGACTTACAAAGCACAGAGCCTTTTCTATGGAATACTTGCTATTAGGGCCACAGCTGGAAGTTAACCAGGCAGCACTGACAGGTCAACAATTTTGCATACAAGTTGCCTCCACTCTGGTAACTACTACCTATCACCAATATTACCTCATTCTTTCCTTGTTCTCTCCTGTCTATCTGTGTCCATCTGATAGCTCTTGCCTTATATATTTAGATTGTAAGCTCATTGGGGTGGGGACCTTCTTTTTGGTCTGTGTTTGTACAGCGCCTAGCACATGAGATCTTGGTCCATGCCTAGGGCTCCTAGGCTAACAATAATAATAATCTACTGAAAAAAGGAGACCTGTCATGGCTGAGCAGAGGGCACACAAAATTGTTTCTTTGTAGATCTCCTTTTGGACCCTTTCTAATATTTTTAGTTTTTAAAAGAATAACTTTTGGCGAAGTTTAATCATCACTTTACTTCTTGGTGCAGCTGCAGGACAACTGCATACTACAGGCCTGATCCAAAGCCCATGGAAGTCAATTGAAAGGATTCCCATGGACTTCAGTGGGCTTTGGATCAAGCCCTGAGCCATTGTTATGCTTGGCTTATATTTCTACCAGATGCAGTTTTTCCTGTTTTAAAGAGGAACTTCAAAACAACAATGAAAGCTGAGGTAAGCAGAGGTTTAGCGGCTGAATAATCCCTGGACCAGGCTGTGGGGGCCTTAAAAACAGAAATAAGTCTGAACTAATATTAACATTCTGCTTTCCCTCTCTATGAAAGCCATCTGATTCACTGAAGGTACCCTGGAATTCATCTTCAGTGTTACATTATTATTATTTGTTAGAGTTAGATTTGGTCCCAAGGGCACAGCCCATCGAAGAGGTGGTGCCTAGCTGGGCTGCCCCAGGGAAGACATTATAGCTCAGGGAGCCTCAATTTCCCCCTTGCTCCCAAGTGATAATAATGTATTGTAGCCAGTAATAAATTATGATGCCCCTCCATGCCAGCTCAGCTAGATAATGGGGGTGAAGCAAATACTCTGTCTATCCCCCCTCCCTGCTCACCTGCTCGGAGCAGAGAGTAACAGACAAGCAGCGCTGCTTTCTCTTGTGACCCCCAAGCCCAGGATGTACCGGGGGGTTGATGTGCAGCTCAAGTCACACTCTAGCACTAGATAGTGCAAGCAGAGCACGTGGCCCTCCTTCAGTTTGTGTCACTGCACAGAGCTGCAGTCCCATTGCCCCGGTGGTATCCCTGATTTCACAGAATGAGGCATTTCTGGGATACGGTCAGAGACCTATGATAATTTCACACTCCCATCACCGTATCATCTTCCACACTGCCCCCTGTGTGTAGTGCACGTTCCCTACTGAGCTGTGTCAAGCACCTCTGTTTCGTTCCAATCCCGCCTCAAAACTCACTCCTGTCTTGCTGCCCTTCATGATGTCAGCTAAGGCACCAAATCATATTTAAACCTTTAACGGACCCACCAAGATGTGCCCAGGCTTGAACTGAATAACGACATGTTTTTATTGTTATAACTCTTCCCCTTCCTTCCCCCATCCCGTCCCCAGCGGGTGTCACTTGCGCTTGCTGTGTCATGTATAAAACAAGATTGCCAGCTGGTCGGGACAGGGGACAGGTCTGTTTATTTGTAAAGCGCCTAGTACACTTTTGACAGTTACCCGGTGGAGAGGGTGAAGAGAAGAGCCACAAAAATGATCCAAGGGTTGGAAAAAAAGGCCTTACAGTGGAGCTTGATCTGTTTAGCTTACCAAAAAGAAGATCAAGAGATGATTTGATTAAAGCATGTAAGTTCTTCCACAAGGTACCAAAGGACTCTTTAATCTAGCGAAGAAAGGCACAACAAGAACCAATGATTGGATGCTAAAGCCAGACAAATTCATATTAGAAATAAGGCAAATTTGAACAGTGCTTATCTATTGGAACAAACTACCAAGGGAAGTGAGGGATTCTCCATCTCTTGATGTCCGCCCATCGACACGGGACAGTTTTCTGGAAGATATGCTTTAGCCAGACACAAGTTACTGGGCTTCTATGGCTTGTGTGATGCAGAGGATCTAATGGTCCCTTCTGGCCTTAAAAATCTATGGAAAAATAACTAATGATAATGACTAATATTTTAATTACATTAAAACTGATTTCTATGCTGGATGCCCCATGAAACCAGGCTTTATTGATCCTCAGATTTGTGAAATGTGAGAGGCTTTCAGCATAAAAATCCAGGCTCAACTCAGTTTTCACTATAGCTTGGCAGCTCACCCTTTAAAAATAAGAGGTCAGGTGGTATCCACCATCCACATCATCTGAGCCAGTTAGGATTCAATTAAGAGCATTTCTTGCTTCGTTCTAGGAGTTAGTAACTGTCAAGGTTTTACCTTGGGGTTCCTGGGTTAAACTTTTCTGTCTCTGTGTCATGCTGTGTGGAATAGTTCTGCTCTTTGAAAGAATCCACCCCTCCTTCTTTCACCCCTTACCCTCCCACAGACTTAAGAGTAAGTTGTTTTTCGGTATGTGGTAGTAACAATTTGTCAGGATGCCAAGTTCAAAGTCTGTAACCCACTGCCAGGTTGGAGCCCAAGAGCAAGGTCACAACTAATCTCAGACTTCTGACCTTCCAGTCACATCCGCCATCACTAGATCATAAGAGGAGATGGAAGGGCGTATTTTGAAAGGTTTTATATTTCAGGTGAGGTACACAAAAGTTTTGACCAGATGGAAAAAATCAAGAGGCGAGCTAGGGTAGTGTGGAGCATATTAAGGAAGATGAAAGACATCATGTAAAGCAATCTCCCCCTTAGCCTATAAAGGAAGGTCGACAACCAGTATATCCTTCCAGTAATGGCATACGGCACAGAGTCACCAGAAAGTCTGGCAGAGATTGGGCATTCCCCCAGAGAGAGAAAGATAAGCAATTAAATAAGAAGAAAGTGAATGGGCGTAGTTTTACTGTTAAATAATATTACCTGGATATCTTTCAACTTTCATTGTCACATGGGAGTGGGATTGGGATTTCATGGGAATGGGAGTTAGGTACCTAATCTGCTTTGGTGCTTTCGAAAATCCCACTATCTGCATCTTTAGGTGCCTAAATACCTTTGAAAATCTATCCCTACTGGCACTGTTCTCAACAGTGCTTAGCATCCAACAATCTGCTGAGCTCTTCTGAAAATCTGGCCCTAAGTAAATAACGACTGATAGATGATTCGCTCTGCCCTAAATAATAGGTGTTCATGCACAGCACTTTTCATTCATTGGTCTCAAACGCCCTTCCAAAGGGACGTCTAATATTCTTAGTCCCCTTTGATGGGTGATAGCTGAGGCAGAGGGAGGCTAAGTGGCTCGTCTACAGTTACACAGGAAATCTGTAACACATCTGAGAACAGAACCCAGATTTCCTCACTCCCAGTTTGGTGCCTTAAATGAGATCAAAAAGAGCTCACGTTCCCAACAGAGCAAACTTCTCCTCCTCCTTCCACTCTAGAAACCTTTCTTCAAATTCTCATCCTGACTGGGGAAAAGATGAGCCCTGGAGGTCCCAGAATCCAGGCTCTGGCAGACCAATGAGGGAAGTGAATTCTGGATCAAAGCCCCTTCACTGAGAGGTCCCTGCCTATCCCACTTATATCAGGGGATTTATTAGCACTTATTATACTCAGCACCTCAGCTGATTACAACGTCTGTTGTATCACCCAGGGAGATCTCGGAGACAGACCCAAACCATTTAGGGTGAAGTTCACCCAGGTGCAGACACCCAGCATAGGCCTATGTACCAGTGAATCCTGTCGTTGAGGGGTCGGATTGGAATGGTGTCTAGGTTTTGTACTGGCCCTCTGTACAAGGGTTAGGGCAGCCCGGTCGAAAAGGGACCCTGGAAGCTCTGGTCATCACTGCTGACCGGGCCATTAAAAGTCCGATTGGCAGAGCAGTGGGGGCCCGGGGCTAAGGCAGGCTCCCTACCTGCCTTGGCTCCACGCTGCTCCCAGAAGCGGCCGCCAGGTCCCTGTGGCCCCTAGGTACTGTGGAGGCCAGGGACCAGGAGGCTCCGCGCACTGCCCCCGCCCTGAGTTCCAGCTTCGCAGCTCCCACTGGCCGGGAATCACGACCAATGGGAGCTGCGGGGGGCACCTGTGGGCGCAAAGGCAGCGCCCACTGCACAGAGCCACCTGGCAACCCATGCATCTAGCGACTGCAGGGACCTGGCAGCCACTTCCTCAGAGCTGCGGTAAGCGCCGCTGGGACCCCACACCCTCTCCCGCACCCCTGCCCCAGCCCAGAGCCCCCTCCTGCACCCCAAAACACTCATCACCAGTCCCACTCCCAGCTGGAGCCCTCACCCCCCCCACACCCCCCCCCACCCCCCCCCCCCCCAGCTGGCGCCCTCCCCCCCCCCCACACCCTAACCCCCTGGCCCAGCCCGGAGCCCCCTCCCTCACCCCAAACCCCTCATCCCCAGCCCCACCCCAGAGCCTACACTCCCAGCTGAATCCCATACCCCCTCCCGCACTCTGAACCCCTCAGCCCAGAGTCCCCTCCTGCACCCCAAAACCCTCATCCCCAGCCCCACTCCAGAGCCCACACCCCCAGCTGGAACCCTCACCCCCCCCACACACGCCAACCCAGGCCCACTTACAGGGGTCTGGGGGGGGGGTAAAGGGAGCAATTGCCATGGGGCCTGGGCGATTTTAAAGGGCCCGAGGGCCCCTGGCCGCTGCTGCCGCTGGCAGCGCAGTGGGGCTAAGGCAGGGTTCCTGCCCGCCCTCGCTCCACACCACTCCCAGAAACGGCCGGCACATCCCTGTGGCCCCTGGGGAGGGGATCTCCATGCGCTGCCCCTGCCCTGACTCCACAGCTCCCATTGGCTGGGAACTACGGCCAATGGGAGCTGCGGGGGTGGTCATGCGGGCAGGCGCAGTGATTGGAGACCCCCTGAACCCCCCCATCTAGGAGCCGCTGCCAGAGGGATGTGCCAGTCGCTTTCTGGAGCCACCCAAAGTAAGAGCCGCCCTCCTCACCCCCTCCTGCACCCTAACCCCCTGCCCCAGCCCAGAGCCCGGACCCCTCACCCAAACTCCCTCCCAGAGCCCACACTCCCTCCCGCACCCGAACTCCCTCTAAGAACCCAACCCTTCACTCCCTCCCGCACCCAAACTCCCTCCCAGAGCCTGACCCCACACCCCATCCCACACCCAAATTCCCTCCCAGAGCCCGCACCTCACACCCCCACCCGCACCCCAACCTCCTGCCCCAACCTGGTGAAAGTAAGTGAGGGTTGGGGAGAGCGAGTAATGGAGGGAGGGGGGAATGGAGTGAGCAGGGGGCAGGGCCTCAGAGAAGGGGCAGGACAGAGGTGTGGTCTCAGAGAAGGGGCGTAGCAGGGGGCAGGGCAAGGGTCTTTGGGTTTGTGTGATTAGACAGTTGGCAACCCAACCGGGTGGGCATGTGGAAGCCCTGGCCATGCCGGAAGAGCGCGCCCAGCAGTGCAGCCGGCCGCTCGCTGGGCACCAGCCAGCACAGGCGCAGCATTGCCCAAATGTCAGGCGGACAGCGTCTGTGTGCGCGGCTTGTGCGTGCATGGGGGCCCATTGACTGTTCTACCCTGGGGCCCGGAATTGCTGTCAGCAGGCCTGCGCCAACCCCCTGCCCCATCCTGGTGACAGTGAGTGAGGGTGGGGAAGAGCGAGCGACAGAGGGAGGGGGGATGGAGCAAGTGGGGTTAGGGCTTCATAGAAGGGGCAGGGCATGGGCAGGGCTTTGTGGAAGGGGTGGGGCAGGGGTGTTCGGTTTTGTGTGATTAGAAAGTTGGCAACCCTAGCAAGGGTGAATTCCACCCTTGGTGCTACATAGGCCAAAAAACACCACCTGAAGCTTTGCCCTGAAACCAATGGTAGGCAGTGAGGCTCGCTGAATGCAGTGCTCACGTAGGAAACAATGATTAATAAGTAGCAGCCCCATTCTGCACAAGCTTTTGTTTTCGAGTGACAGCCCCATGTAGAGCAGTAATCCACAGTGGCGCTGGAGCACTTTTTGTAGTCGGGGTGCTGAACGCCAATGAAACTGCAAAGCCCCCTTTTTATCTCGTGCCCCCCATTACCCCTGTCTGCACCCCAACCTCCACCCCCTAGACCTGGGGCTGGGAGCAAGGCCATGGCTCTGGGAGAGGGAGATGCAGACAGGGATAAGGGGACCGAGGATGGGGCCACAGTTGGGGGCAGGCACCGTAACCCAGGCACAGGGCCAGGAGCTGGAACCCTGTGTGCGGGGCCAGGAGCAGAGCCCTGGGTGTAGGGCTGGGAGTGGAGCCCTGGGCGCTGGGCCGGCAGCTGGGACGCAGCGTGCGGGGCCAGGAGTGGAGCCTAGGTGCGGGGCTGGCAGCTGGGACCCCAGGTGCAGGGCCAGGAGCAGAGCCCCGCATAAAACCTGGGGTGCTGCAGCAGCACCCACCACACTCCCAGTTCCCGCACATATGGTAATCCAGCCCAGAGCTGACAAAGGCCTGGATAGCTACAGAATAGTCTGCGTCCATGGAAAGGTGCATGTCTCGCAGCGTTTTCTGTGTGTGAAGAGTTAACAACAGTCCATAAGTAATGGAAAATGTGATAGGGTATGAGCTCTTTTAGGGGCATATTGGAAAATCAGATTGTACAATAAATATACTCCAGGAGCTTGATTCACTCCCATTGGCACAGGGGTTTATGTGTGTGTAAAAATCTGAACTAGCTTGGATTTACACCGCTGGTGTCTTATTCTTACAATAATGTATTGGCTTGTCATATATGGATTTTGTTACGTTATTCCCATAGTTATCATTTGTCAAAGGTTTCTCCACCATTATTCATCTTATTAACCTATTCTTGTTAACATTTTATATGTCAGTATCAATTGAATAGTGTTTTAGTCTCTTACACAAAAGTGTATCATCACCAGATTCCTCTCAGCTAATTAACTTTTTTACTGGCCCATCTGTATTACCTTCAAAAATGTAATTTTTCAAGAAACAGAATGGGATGGATAATGATGATGAGGAACCTCACAATTCATCCCCAGGGACGTAGTGCAAATGCACCATTTTCATTGACCTCTTGTAGCACAGCTTAAAGGAAGAAAAAGGGTGTGGTGCTAATTAAGTAAAAATACGAACCAATCAGAGATGAACATTGCAAGCCTTGTGCATACAATTCATTCTCTGATTAACATATCCTGCCTGGATTGGTGAGAATATCAGACAGATGACCACTGGAACTACTTCAGCAAGATTCCAAGGCCAGAAGGGACAGTTGTGATAATCTCTTCTGACCTCCTGTACAGCACAGATCACAGAACTTCCCCCCAAATCATTTCTGTTTGAACTAGTGCAGATCTTTTAGGAAAACATCCAATCTTGATTTAAAAATTGCCAGTGATGGAGAATCTACCAGGATCCATGGTAAACTGTTCCAGTGCTTAATTACCCTCACTGTTAAAACATGAGATAAGCAGCACGCGAACCATGGAACTCCAAAGAAACTTCCAACCTATTCTAGAAATAGGGCTATAAATTATAGTGGAAATACATTTCAAGAGAGTGTGTGTTAATGTCAAAAAAATCAGTAGAAATGCAGAAACAGAGCAGTTGCAAATAGGAGAATAACTTATGAAAATATTGAGTGGAAGATTCTGATCCCCTTATTCCCATTCTGTATCACTTTACTTGATTTCAAGGGGATTATCAGTGCAGAATAAGATACTACTTGACATGAGCCAGCGTATCAGAATCTGGCCCTAAGCAATGAATCATAATGATACACTTCCATACCGTACCAATATAATATTCTCTGGGCTCTGTTCTTTTCAACTAGAGCCTGTTGCCTCAAAGTGTACCAGATCTCTCGAGGTGAGCATGCCCTTCATATACTCGGGAGCGTACTCTTCACATTTGGTCTTGCAGCATTCCATTGCATGGAAACACACTGGAGATTAATGAGCAAGACAGACTAGGAGTTTTGGGAGATTAAAATGATCCTTGAAATATACAGCTGCTGAAAATCTCTCGAGATGTTTACAACTTGTTGGGAGGGTTCTGTTTGAACCTTGGCTTTCCAACCCGGCGCTTACACACCAGCTGAGCGTGTCCTTGAAAAGAATGCTGGGAACGTAATGCCTGAGTGATGTTACAATCGCTGTTTTATCTCAGTATTTTGGCACAGGGCACCATTTGCCACAATTTCCAGTTGCTTTTCTCAGAAGCTTTCTGCCTTGTAGCAAATTGTCATCCTTTTAATCATAACGAAAAAGGCGCTTTTTTTTTTTGGCTAGAACCAAACGTATCCTTTTAATATCTGATACATCCCCTATGAAGAGACTATATCCTGCACTTACATGGAGATGGATTAGAATGATCTCTTCCATCTTTGACTTCTGTAATCCTATTATATTAAATTTATTTTAATCATTAAATAAACAAGCCCTCCTCCCATCTCCAAGCTGTCCTGTTTACTAAAACCAGTGGCTCAGCTCCTGTATTTATGAGGGAGCTCAGAGGATATTACTGAGTATTTGCTCATCTGGCCCAGTGGGACTCTCCTGTCAGTTCCATCAGGTCCCATGCTCTCACTCCTGTTCAATATGTAGTCGGTGCTCTTAGGAACTATCGATGATCCATCTGCTGATGACACCAATCACTGTATTTCTCTTTCTTCTGAGCTTGTAGGAGCAAACAGCAAACAGGGACCCAATATCATAGAATCATAGAACTGGAAGGGACCTCGAGAGGTCATCTAGTCCAATCCCCTGCACTCATGGCAGGACTTGTGGCAGTATCCCTCCATTTATCCTAAGTTTGGAACCTTCTACAGAGCCTGGAGAGCTAGCCCAGATAAAGGGGGCAGGCTTAGGAATAGTTTTTGGTTGGCAAAGGGATTACGATGCTAGGACTGGCCATCTTAGAGCTTCTGAGCCCCAGACCAAGCAGTGTCAAGCTTCTGAACTAATAATGTCAATTTCACGAAGCTACCCTTAAAAACAACCACCCGCCTTCTGGAAGTTTCCAGACAAAAATCTTTGTTAAGGATATAAAATCCTATCAATATAGTAAAGCACAATGTTATAATTTACCAGGTAAAACAGAAAGTATCACCAATTCTGCTTCCTATGAGGTCACAGTCCGGGTTCTATCATGGATGCCTTTCTGCTACTGTGGACAGGACATCTTTACTATGCTTTCCCCCCATCCTACTTGTGCACAGAGTATGGCTAAAGATCAAGCGGGACCAGGCCTGGGTTGTTCTGATAACCCCAGCTTGGCCTGCTAACACTGGTTCTCCATTCTGCTAGGCCTCTCAGTGGCAACTCCAATCCTGCTTCCCTTACACCCGGACCTGATCTCTCAGGACCACGGTCAGCTGCTCCACCTGAATCTGAGCTCTCTTCACCTAACAGCTCCATGACTAGATCCCAGAGAGCCGGCTTGCTCAGAGCAAGTTCGTCAGGTCCTCTTAGGTAATAGAAAAGCCCTCCATCAGGGCTACTTACCTCTCAAAGTGAAAGTGATTCTCTGTCTAGATGTTCCAACGTGGAGTCTCGCCCACGTGGTTATCTTTACAAGAAATACTGGAATATCTATTGCACCTGAAGCAGCAAGGCTTTGCAATCTCTTTTATCAAGGTTCATTTTGCAGCAATATCAGCTTTCCATCCTGGATGGATAACCCGTCTGTTTCTTCAAATGACATGTCTATCTGATTCCTCAAGGGCCTAGAAAGGTTGTGCCCTCAAGTAAGAGAGCCTGTTCCTCCCTGGGACCTGAACTTGGTCTTATCAAAGCTTCTGGGACCACCGTTTGAACTTTTGGCAATGTGATCCTTATTATACCTCTCCTGGAAACTGTTTTTCTTAGTGGCCATAACTTCGCCCAGAAGGGTTTCGGAACTCCGTGCCCTCACATCAGAGCTTCCGTACACAGCTGTCTTTAAAGATCAGGTGTATTTACATACTTGCCCCAGTTTCCTCCTGAACGTGGTTTCACAATTTCATAGCAATCAGGCTATCTATCTACCAGTTTTCTACCCAAATAGGAATGAATTACTCCTTCAGTCATAGGGCATTTGACTAGCCCAAGCTTTCTACACAGAAAGAACTAAACCATTCTGAAGGTCCACCCAACTGTTCGCAGCTGTAGTTGACAGGATGAAGGGTCTCCCAATCTCTTCATAGACAAGTTCATCCTGGATCACTTCATGTATTTGCACTTGTTAAGATCAGGCAGGTGTTTCATCACCAGCTAACCTGACTGCTCATTCCACCAGGTCACAGGCATCCTCAGTAGCATTCTTAGTGCAGATCCCTATTCAGGACATTTGTAAAGCTGCAACCTGGTCGTCAGTGCACACATTCTCCCATTACGCCATCACTCAACAGTTCAGAGAGGAGGCCAAATTTGGTGACGCTATTCTTCAGTCAGTGTGTCCATGAACTCTGATCTTTCCACCCATTCAACTGCTTGGGAGTCACCTACAGTGAAATGCACATGCACAATCACTCAAAGAAGAAAAAAAATGGTTACTAACCTTCCATAACTATTGTTCTTCGAGATGTGTTGCACACGTCCATTCCACGAGCCACCCTCCTGTCCCTCTGCATTGGAATTTTCCAGAAAGAAGGAACCGGTAGGGTGTGGGGTCGGCTGGGCGCTTTATACTGCCCCTATAGGCGTGTGGCAGCAGAAGGCACTCGAGCCACCCCGATGAGTACTACTGAGGGGAAAATTTCCGGTGACTGTGCTCGGGACATGCGCACACCCAGAATGGAATGGACGTGTGCAACACATCTCAAAGAACAACAGATATGGAAGGTTAGAAACTGTTTTTTTTTCAGGGCACCAATGCCTCTGTCAGGCGTCAGAGAAGGCCTGACTAGTCCCCATCACAGTCCCACATTCTGATTTCAATTAATCCAGTGTAAATCCAGAGACACCCACTGAAACCAGCGGGTTGACTCCAGATTTACACCAGTGTAACCAAAATCAGAATCTGGCCCCACCATTATGATAAAGTAGTGCTTTACCTTCACTTTGCACTCAGTTTGCACAGGTATAAATGACTTAAAGGTGCAGGGCAACAGTGAATCAGGCCCATTAGACTCTTTTGTATTAATGCATAGAAAAGAGCAGAAGATATAGCAGGGACAAAAATACTTTCTGTATTGTTTGCTCTATATTTTATAACGATCTCATTCTAAATGAACTATAGGTTTTAAGGCACTGTAGGAGCATAAATACCTACATTCTAGACTGATTTACACGCCCTTGCAAATGTACAAACTTTAGTGGGGTTGGTATAATAAGGTGTAAATCAGACCAGACATTGGCCCAAAGTCAGTATCAGATACAGCAGTGGTTTTCAAACTGCGTGTCGTGACCCAGTACTGGGTTGCAGAAAGTCCCATTGGGGGTGCTGCCTGGCTAAAGCAGGCTAGTCCCTACCTGTTCTGACACCGCGCTGTGCCCCGGAAGCGGCTAGCAGCAAGTCCGGCTCCTAGGCGGGGGGGCCACGGGGCTCCATGCGCTGCCCCCGCCCCCACCCCAAGCATCGACTCTGCACTCCCATTGGCTGAGAACCGGCCAATGGGAGCTGGGCTGGGTGTGCCTGCGGTCGAGAGCCACGCGGAGCTGCTTGCGCACCTCCGCTTAGGAGCTGGACCTGCTGCTGGCTGCTTCTGGGGCACAGTGTGGTCCGTGGTGCCGGGATAGGCAGAAAGCCTGCCTTAGCACCCCCGCTGCACCGCTGACCGGGAGCCGCCCGAGGGAAGCCCGCGCCCCAACCCTGCACCCCAACCCCCTGTCCCAGCACTGAGCCCACCCTCAAATTGGAGCCCCTTCCTGTACCCCAAACCCCTCATCCCTGGCCCCACCTCAGAGCCTGCACCACCAGCGCAGAGCCCTGACCCCCTCCTGCACCCCAACCCCCTACCCCAGCCCTG
>NW_020664448.1:3130733-3238432 GCF_002925995.2 Terrapene triunguis | reverse complement strand
CAGAGCCCTGACCCCCTCCTGCACCCCAACCCCCTACCCCAGCCCTGAGACCTTCCAAACGTGGAGCCCCCTCCTGTACCCCAATCCCCTCATCCCCAGCTCCATTGGGTAGCAGGCATCAACAATTTTCTTCCACTGGGTCACCAGAAAAGAAGTTTGAAAACCACTGAGATACAGCATGCTACTAATTTCTGACCCTCCTGCCCCAACTCTGCAGGAAAGTCGTGATAAATAGATATAGCACGGGGTAAGGAAGTAGTGGGAGATGATATTTAAACCACCATCAAAGCCACCACAGAGGGAGAGAATCACTTTCTCACTTGGCTCAAGTTTTAAAACGTTCAAAAACTCTGGGGAAACAAACCAACCAAACCTGCACAACATTCTCTTAAAGTGAAATAACCAGCAGATAGAACAGCTTTGCCTTACACTCGGGGTGGAAGAATCACAAGTATCTTATTGGAGGTTACAGAGAGTCAAAGATTTGGCCAGCTAGCACATATTTGGTCACCCCTCTGTCATTTTCCTGACTCCAGCTGGTCCAGGTGCTTTGGGTGTCTCCAGCAATGGAGCTCCTTCCACAGATGATCGCAGGAAAACGATACCATCCATATTCTAGATAAAAAAAAAGCTAGTAAAAATATTTCCTGATCTTGATTCTAAAATGTCTGCCTATTGTACTGGTCCCTCTGTAGTCCACTGCATAGAGCATTGGATTGGGTCTCAGGAGACTGGGCTTCTGGTCCTGACTCTGCCCCTGTCCTTCTGTGTGCCTATCGGCAAGTCACTTCACTTCTGTGCTTGCTTCCCTCTGATCCTTTGTCTGTCTTGTCTACTTAGATTGTAAGCTCTTTGGGGCAGGGACTGTCTTTCACTAGGTATTTGTACAGCCTCCAGAACAATGAGGCACTGATATATGTGCCACTATAATACAGGTAATAATAGTCCAAGATACCCATCAGACAGTTATGAATTCATCACTCACTACTTAGGTACTTCCGCCCACACCAAGAGAGCAGCATTTTGCTTAATTGTCCCTGGTCTGTAAATTCCTCTGAGACCATATCACCTTCGTTGCTCTTTTCTCCAGTTGATAAAAGGTACCGCAAATACTAAGCACCTCTCTTTGCTACAAACGTCTTAAAATCATGGTGCCAGGACAGGTAAAAGGACAGACTATCTGCCATATCTTTTGTAGTTGTGAAGCATATTTATGAAAGATACAATCTACCTTGGTATGGTAAGTGCCTGATCCAAAATCCACTGAAATCCATGGAAAGATTCCCCATTGACTTCAATGGGCTTTCAATGAGCCCTAGGTGTATTATGCTGTGGTGCAGGGGTAGTCAATAGGCAGACCGTGGGCCAAATCTAAACCACCAGACATTTTTGAACGGACCCCAGAATCTTGTTGTTTTATATGATTATTTATATGTAATTATTTATTTTTTATTATTTTATTATTAATTTTCTCTGGAGTTTGGACCTTGACTATACCTTGGCCAAGAAATTTGGACTTCGACAAAAAATAATGGACTACCCCGGTCTAGTGTGCAATAGCCGACGAGAGGCCTTTGCCAACACTTGGCTAACTCTGACCTTGGTTTACCCTATTTAACCTCAGCGGGATTTTCGCTCCCCACCTTGCCTTCCCTGCAGAGTGGCTGCTACTCCAAAGAGTCACCCTTTGATTAGCTCATGGAAATCCAGATGTAACAGGCCTTGCCGCTGCAATGGATGGTCCTGTCAGCACCCTCATTAGCTGAATCATTGTTCTCAAGAGCAGGAGAGCTGCTCTGAACTCTTCACCTCCGGGTGCTTTAGCCTGGCTTTTCTGATCCCCACGGAAGTCAGATTGGACTGCAGATAATTAGATAACATTCTGACCTTTCATTTACCCCGTCCTTCGAAAGCTCCACTTATGAGGTATGCCAAATGGCAGTATTAATCCCCAGAGGACACATCATTTGTGATAAGATTGTTGTATTTTCATATTCAACGGGCCGCATGCCAAATACTTGCAGGCTCGATTGAAACAAACTAGAATATTTTCAGCAAATTAAAACTCAATCAAGTGCCTCCCTCCACCCCAATATTCACTCAGAGAAGAAAACACTGCCCATGACCATAAACCAAGCTCTGTGGCAGCAACAGATGGGGTTCCACTTCCCCTCCTCTTCTGGCAGTTCAGCCATTTAGGAGCAAAGGTGCCCGAAGGCAACAAGTGATTTTTGCAGCTTTACTTGGCGTGAAGAGCGCTTTTCCCTTCCTTTTCTTGCTGCAGCACACACAGGTCTGTTCCTGCTCTGCATGGGCTGTAAGCCACATGCTGGTTTGTGGAAGGAATTTATGGTCCTTCCCTTTGGAGACGCCTTCTATTGTGCTGAGTTGTTGTCAGCAGGGATTGGATGGCTTGGTGAAGGTCTGTTGTTCTGCTTGCTCCTTGTTTGCTATTAAAGGCTCCACCAGAACACGTAGAAACCCGGGTTTGTCTATGAGCTGGCAGTAACCCTACACTGGAGGGAACCACATGAATCTGTGTGGAAGGGATAGCGTGTTCCCAGCACAGCTTCCATTTGGTTTTCCCTGACAGGGGACCTCAGATTTTATACAGCTCAACAAAGAAACCATAAATACCTCTAAAAGTATCTCAACTAGCTTTCCATATACATTGAAATGTGCATCAGAATATAGGAGGTGTCAGACTGGATCAGATCCATGGGTCCCTCTAGCCCAGCACCCTGCCTCTGACAGTGGCCAGCACTAGATATTTCACAGGAAAGTGCAAGAAACCCTGCAGTAGACAGATGTTGGATTATCTGCCTCTCCCTAGGTCCTAACTCCTAACAGCCAGAGATTGGCTTACACACTGAGGCACGAGGGTCTATGTCCCTTCCAAAACTTGTTTGAATCATACACCTCTGGATATTCTTGTTATTCATATAAACATCCAGTCCCTCTTTGAACTGTGCCAAATTCTTGGAATAAAGGATTTGAAGGAAGATCAAGTGGAATTCTAATCCATTTGTAAAGTGGGTGCTTGGTTCCTCCCTGGTGGCCAGTCCACAGAGAGGATAACCATCTGGTACTGCTTGCTTGCCAATTAAGTTATTCCTTTAGCTCAAGTGGTAGTAGTCTGTGCTTTGGTACTAAAGGTTCAGTGTTCAAATCCTATTGATAACAAACAGGTTTGTTACAAAGGCACAGCAGCCCTGATTCTAGGCTCTAAGGGTCCATGCTGATGAAGGCATGAAGTGGCAGAGAGAAAGGGATGAGGAGAAGAATGAAAAGAGATAAGCAGGGAAATATGCAAGAGCTATGCTGTGCAGAGCCTTGGGGTGGGACAAGGGAGTTGAGAGATTGAAATAGAGCCCATGTAGATTTGTTTAAATTAAAACTCAGGAAGAACAGAGCTGGTCCCACCTTATGCAACTACACTTCAGAAACTATGGGGCCATTTTATTAACTTTTACCAAAGGATGCATGATAGAAGACTGAGGTTTGCAAGGCTTGCATCAGAGATTGTGTCCGCAGAGGGATTATCCAGGATCAAAGAAGCTGATGCTTGGAAAGAGGCATGGAGCAGACCCAGAGAGGCAGCGGCAGCAGTTTGCAGCATGCCTGGTAGACCAGAGGTTGTAGTAAACACCCAAATGGGAGACGAGCCTGAGCAAAATCCACATGTACACAATCAACCTGTAAGAAAGTGCTGCCTTCAAGGAATGCCATGACGCTGTGTGCACGCATTTAGCTGATAGCACCAGAGACAAACCTTCTGTCTTTTTCCACGGAACACATACAGCACTGGGAACAGCACAACTATCACCCCACCACCACAAACATACACACCCCTGCTTTCAGTGTGCCTTAACCCTGAGCTGGAAGCACTGCCACCTTCATCTCCTTTAGAGATGGAAAGTGATTCAATCTCCACAGCCCTTGAATCCTTGGCTTCTCTGCTGTGACCAGTGCGAAACAGTGCCAGTAGTTGTGATGGCTTATGTGATTTGGGCACCTGCTGCACTAGGAACTGGACTGAGACCTACCAGGCTCATTTCACATGGACCACCAAACAACCCTGCAATTTTTCACTGACAATAGATGAAGAAGGCTAAAGTCAGCTGTGGAGGAGAGAAGAAAGTGAAGTAAGAAAGACAATCTGACTGATGACTACGATGAGCGTGTGATTCAAGAGGGAGGGAGGTTAGAGCGTCCAGAGAACCCTCCGCGCAAAAGCAGAAGGAGGCAGGATTTTCTCTGGAGTGAGTATTATTGTATGAAACGCACTGTAAGAGGGACCCACTGTGCCTGTGTGTATATCTATATATCTGAGTGTGCGTATTTCAGATATGTATATCACTTGGCCCCAGTTTTGCTCCCATTGGAATCGATAGCCATTTTGGAATCAACTTCAACAGAAGATCAGGCCCCTAGTCTTATTGATAAATGATCCTCCTTTATTAGTGCCACATGTTGACAGTAATAGTCATAACTTCCTGTCAATAACAATTCATTGCAATAGATACATGGTTGGATTCTGACGCAGGGGAGGGAGAAAAGCATGGCACACGTGCTACGCATTAAGCTATAAATCAAGGTACAGAAAAGTTAAATAAAAGGCAATCCCATTTCCCTTTTACTGCTGCTCCGATATGAACCATAGGGATAGAAGGAGAAGCTGGATTGCACTGGGATGATGGTTTTGCCAGGTACAGATTTTTTTTTTGTTCCTCTAACCATTTTGCAGTTGAATGTTCTGGTATCAGAGGTAGTTGGCACAGATGTAAAAGCTATTGGTCCAAAAAACCCAGCAGCACTCTCCTTTTGAAAGTTCTCATTGTCAGAGTTGTAAAAACCTTTACCCTGCTCTGTTTACCCACCAGCCTTTGATGTTGCTTCTACTTTGCCTTGAAAGAGGTAGATTTACTGTTTAAACATCAGAATAGAAGCTCGAGTTTATTATAAGCATAAGGAAGAAGTTAAACACACAATAACAATCATGATTATTACACACTCCCATCATTGTATATGAACAACATGAACTGCCAGAGTTAGGGTACATCTACACTTACCGGAGAGTCCGGCGGCAGGCAATCGATGTTCTGGGATCGACTTATCGCGTCTAGTGAAGACGCGATAAAATCGATCCCTGATCGCTCTGCCGTCGACTCCGGAAATCCACCGCGGCAAGAGGCGGCAGCGGAGTCGACGGCAGCGCGGCAGCGGTCAACTTTCCCCCGTCCTCACAGCCAGGTAAGTCGACCTAAAATACGCAACTTCAGCTACGGTATTCACGTAGCTGAAGTTGCGTATCTTAGGTCGACCCCCCGCTGTAGTGTAGACCTAGCCTTAGAATAATTAATATTGAAAGAACAAGAAAATGTTTCGAAAGGAAATAAACCCACAAGCTTCAGGGTAGATCTGGTTGAAAAGTGCCAATTGTTTTTCACAAGAAATTTTGGAAAACAAATACTTATTTCCCACAAAGATTTTTTGATAAAAAATAAACAAAAAAGTGAACAATTTTACCAGGTTTTGGGGAAAAAGCAACCAAAAGTGGGTTTTAATTTTTCACTGAAAAATTAGAAGATTTCAACAACAAAAAATTGAGGTGAAAATGTTTGTTTCCATTGTAAAGTAATTTTTTGTCAAAAAAAAAAAAAAAAAGTTCAGCTTCAGGGCTTATGTCAGTCTCTAACTTTTGGGGGTTAGGAGGCGACTCCCCTCGAGGACCCCACATCTGCTAGCAGAAGGGTTTCTTGCACCTTCCTCTGGCTTGGCCATTGTGAGAGGCAGATAGTGGACTAGACAGATCATGAATCTGATCCAGTCTGGCAACACCTATCACCAAAACCCACTTTACATGGCACGGACAGCATGCAAATATAGGGCCTTAACAATGGTAAAATGGAAGGTAATAGGTGGGGGAGCGCCCATTGCATCAGCCACGGAGCGGCTGTGGGGGCAGTGCTGCTTACTCACAGAGTCGCTGAAAGCGGGTTCGGGCCCTGGTGAAAAAAAAATTTCGGCCCCCCCAGCAAGGGTGGACCAGCTAAACAGGGCCGACGAGGGGGGGGAAAGCCGGGCCTGGAATTTTTTCGGGCCCCCCAGCAAGGGCGGACCGGCTAAACAAGGCCGACGAGGGGGGGGGGGGGGAAGCCCGGGCCCCCTTCCGGACCGCCGGGCTCTGGTAATTTGTACCTGCTTTCCCCCGCCTCTCATCGGCCCTGCTCACCCAAGCCAGGGAAAGGAGTGGGAGCTGTCTGTTTTAGCAGATAGGGAGCAGTGTTCTCCCATGCTTCCCCTTACTTTAAATCCTGGGTCCTATTCCACCACCCTCGCTCGCACGGAGCCGTCTCCAGCTGCTCCCATAATGGGTCTGCTCAGAGTAGGGACGTTTTCAGCTTGAATGAGGCTAGCAGGGCTGGGTCCACTGGGAGCAAATGCACCCAGAATGTCACTAAGCAGCCAAGATGTGCTGGCGAATCTGGCCCGGTATTATTTAAATATCATTTCCTCCCCTTTATCTGCCTTTGTCTGTCTAGACTGGGCAAGGGGGACAAGGATGACTGAAAGTGGGGAAGGAGGGGGCTGTTTAAAAGGGGGTGGAACAAATCCAGGACTTATGCCTAGAGGGATCTGGTTCCACAATCATGTGAGTAGCACCATTGGCTTTAACAGGACAACTCATGTGATAAAAATTAAGTATGTAACTTGAGTGCTTTGCTGGTCAGTGTGTGTTACAGGTCCCTCTCTGTGCCCAATCTACACAGCACGTGAATCTGTCACAGCCCCATTTCAGAGTCTTGGCTCTGCAGCAGCCTACGCTTTTAGCATTAGAGGTCCCTAGCTCAATGCCTGGTGTGTTGGCCAAAATGGCAGCCCTCATAATTAATTACAAGTTGAGCATATGCTTGAGTGCTTTGCTGGGTCAGGGCCAAGAGTGCACAGCACCTTGTAGGACTGAGCCATATACCTCTGCTTTCTCCTTCACCTCTGCCAGGGCATGGGCAGCCTGGCCTAAGGGTTAGCATCAGGCACAGGCCAGGAATCAGGCCAGATTGGAACACCAGGAGATCAGAATCAAGAGACAAACTAGAGAGCAGCAATCAGGAGTCAAGCCAAGTCAGGAGGCCAGGAACTGATAAACACCAAATCATCAGCCCAGGACAACCTAAAGCCCAGTTGTATGGGCACCTTCTTGGCTTAAATAGGGGCTGCAGCCCAATCAGGTGCCTTGGATCTCTCCCAATCAGAGCAGAGGGGCAGAGCTTGTGTACCCGGTCCCAGCTGCTGGGTGGAGGATCGGAGTTTGATCACTTTTAGGACACCCACAAACCCAAGTTTGAGACCCAGGGGAGCTGCCAGCCTCTCTCCTTAACCCATTTCTTATGAGTGGCCTCCTGTCAAAGCAGGGTTAGCAAGAGAGATAAAAAACAGTGCAGATGCCAAACAAAGCTCACGGAACTAACAAGAGATGGTCTAAATGTCACAGCTCAGTCATTCTGGCCTAGATTGTCCCTGCCCCTTGCAAAAGTGTGGAGGGAATAAATGCCAGCATGGACCAGTACCCATATGATGCAGTCTGGCCCCTCACCTTTTGTTGTGTCCCATCGCTGGTCCCGAATCTGTACATTCTCTAGTTAGAACTAGATGGTGCCTTGGCCTTACTGCGCTGAGCAGGAGAGGAAGTCCCGCCCCCATCCCTTTGCTCAGCCTACCCGGATCGTGGGTCTGGGTGGGAGCACAGCTCTCTGTGAGCAAGTGGGGGGGGGGAGTGGGCAGCGCCTGGGCTCCACCCCCCTCTCTCCAGCCCTCTGTGAGGGGCTGAGTAAGGAGCTCCATTTCCAGGGCTGCAGTGACTTACTTTGCCCCCCCTCCCCCATGGAGCGAAAGGGGAGGGAGGAGGGATTGTGACTCTCAGAGTCACAATGGCTCCCCTGGGCAGCTCCTGGGGCACCGTGGTGACGCCCTGCCCCTTACTCAGGCCTAGTAAGCCTAACGATACAATCCAGCCCATAGACTGATGGCTGGGGCAGGTGCCTTGTCTTCTCGACTGCCCGCTCTTGGGGCTATACAATAACTATATACAGCAGACATGCTGGAGTCCCACACCACCCGGATCCTTGTCTGCAGCCTCGTCCTCCCTCGTTGCACCTTCCTGCTCTTGGATGTTTCTCCTTTTGGCATTTAGAGGCTCCGTGTTGGCATCACAAGGGCCGCCGCGGGGGTTGAAGAGAAATGAGCGGAGGGGAGAGTTCTCTGATCTCAGTGCAGAGGACAGGCTTGATTCATCTGCCCTGAAATTCTTTTGACAAAAATATTCGCTGCCTCGCCTCTTGTTTAATAATCTTCATCTGGAGAAAGTTAAAGAAATCCGGACCCTCTCCCGAACACAAGAATGTATTTAGCAGTTTAGCAGCAGGTCAACATCAATTTCTCCACGAGGAAGTAATATGTTCCACACACACCGGCCATTTACTTCCCATCATTTGAACTCTCGCTGGATTGGGCTGCGGAGTTTGTTCCTGGAATTGAGAGTAGTTGACAGATTGGGATTTGAATGTATCCATAAAATGTTTCTTTTTCTTGAATGGAACAAGAGATACTCCCTTCTCCCTGAACCAACAAAGAAATAGAATTTGGTACCTAGTAAGTTTTGGGGTGATGATCATCATTTACGATGTGTTTGCACAGTGCCTGACACAGAGGAGTCCAATCTGGCTGGTCACTAGGCACTACTGTCACAGACATAGTAAGTAATAATATACAGCTTGCTGATGAACTTCCCATAAACTGCTACACAACTGGGTTATTCAAGCTATGTGCCGGGCCTCACTGGCACAGAGCTTGTAACAGTAACGGCACAGGCCTTCGGCCACTGCCTGTCATTCTGACCAATATTATCTCTTTGTTTACTCTGATTCCCCCACCTGTGTGTATCCATCTGGTGTCTCTTGTCTTAGATTGTAAACTCACTGGGGTAGGACCAGAGGTGAAAGTAAGCCGGTACGGTCTGGTACAGCATACCGGCAAGAGCCAGTATGCCGTGCCAGACTGGACTGGCTTCTGCGGCGGTGATTTAAAGGACCTGAGGCTCCAGCCGCTGCGGGGAGCCCAGGCCCTTTAAATCACCGCCGGAGCTCTGGCAGCCGGGATCCCGCGGTGATTTAAAGGGCCCAGAGCTCCGCAGCGGCCGGAGCCCCGGGCCCTTTAATTCGCCCCTGAGCCCCGGGGCTCCCAGCCGCCTCTGCAGCTGGTAGCTCTGGGGTGATTTAAAGGCCCTGGGGCTCCCAGCCACAGCTGGAGCCTCAGGTCCTTTAAATCTTGAAAGGCCCCGCCTCTTCCGGTTGAGTCCACACCCCCACTCAGGACTCCAGCGTACCGGTAAGTCCTTTAAGTTACTTTCACCTCTGGGTAGGACCAACTTTCAGTTCCGTGTTTGTACAGTGCTTACCGCAGCAGAGTCCTGGGCCACAAGTAAGGCTCCTAGGCACTTCAGTAATACAAACAAACAGGGCCGGCACAACCCATTAGGCGACCTAGGCCGTCGCCTAGGGCACTACAATTTGGGGGGCGGCGACTGTGGTGGTATTTCAGCTGCGGGACCTTCCGCCGCCTCCATGGGGGGCGGCATTTCGGGGTGGGACCTTCCGCCGCCTAGGGCGGCAGAAAAGCTGGCGGCGCTCCTGCAAACAAATAATAATAATTAAGGCTCCCAACATTGCTAACGCCGGTGTCACTAAGTATAGATGTAATGTGATTTCCCTGGCTGGGTCGTTAGAAGCACGGATAGAACCCAGGACTCTGGATTTAAAAGCAGGGGATTCAGATGTGTTATCACATGAAGCGCTACAGGATCCAGAGAGCACCACGTTGTGAGTGAAGGTGAGGTAGGCAAAGCCTTAAAGGGAGGGAGTCCTGAAGTGCAGAGACAGGCCTTAAAAGGGAGAGATGGGCCTAGCGGGTGAATTGGACAGGGCCGGGTACAAGAAGTAATATGCGATCAGAAGCAGGTTGTTTTAGTGGACAGGATTCAGGAGACCTTTGTTGTAATCCCAACTCTGCCACTTGTCTGCTGTGTGACCCTCACCTGCCTGTGCCTCAGTTTCTTCACCTGTAAAATGAGATTGATGATACTTACCTGCTTTGAGATCTCTTGATGGGAAAATCTACCAGGGGCCTGGCAGGTGAAATAATCTAATACAGACAGAAAATACAGGGGCACATGTTCTGGAGTCGGAGAAAAAACTGGGGGAAGAAAGGGTTCCTAGGAAGGAAAGCGGGGACTCTAATGAAAACAATCTAGCACGTCTTGCCAAGGGATTAATCTCTGTGAGCTTCCCCAGCTTTGAAAGCCTGAGGGATCTTCTTATTTCTATTTATTTATTTTTTCATTTCAGAAGGTTTAACTCTTCCTTTAATTAATATTTCCAAAGAGAAAGTTTAGCGGATTGTTTACTGTGTTGTAAATGAGTTTGGGCTAGGAGGCCCCTACCTTATCCATCTCTCCTGGGTCTGAGCTGGCCAGTTCTGGAATGAACAGCTTTGTTTTTCCTGCGCAGTAGATTGAACAATTTTTATAAGAATCATGTAACATTCAATCCTGAGGGTCTGAGCACCTGCCTTGCCAGCTAAAGTGCAAGGATCACCCATGGATAATACAAGGAATGTAACAGTTATTCAATGATTTATGCAAGGAACATGCAAAGATCAAGCCTAGATGTGGACCCTCTCACATATTCCAGGCATGATTCTTGTATCATGCATCAGGCATACATGACCCTTACATGTTTGCCAGTCTGCACGTAGCTCCTGTTGACTCTAATGGGAGATGCAGGTGCTAAGAATTGATCAGAATTTGGCCCAAAGTCTATTTTGGGTTTTAGCTTTAGGTACGAGCATTCCTTCATCCTCGGGTGAGGAGTTAGCATGGACGTCACAGCACAGTGTTAAAATGTGCCCATTGCTGGTTATTTACTGGGTCTGATTCTCCACTGTCTTGCACCTCCTGCAGTCACTGACATCTGAGTAAAATGAGTGCCAAGTGGGTGTGAAATGCTGTCGAACCTGGTCGTGTAATAGAGCCACTTTGCACTGGGGAAAGGAAATGCACAAAGTGCAGGGCAGTGGAGAATGAAGCCCAATGTGCTAGTGTCCACCAACTTGTATAATATGCCTCTCCCTTAAATCAGTGTGAATCAGGAGTAACTCCACTGAAGCCAGTGGAGCTATAGAAGTGTAAACGTGATTTAAATGAAAGGAGAATCAGGCTCTGTCTTCACAATCATCCCAAAATATCTTGTTATGCTACGGCTGCAGTGGGACAGGCTGGATGAGAACACCATCCTGGCAGGTACTGGGACACTGGAAGTGGTACAGGATGCGCAGGATGGGGAAACTGAGTAACTAGCACAGTTTTACTGGCCTTCTAGTCTAAATAAAATATAACAATTACTCATCCCCTCCTTCTTCTGATTCCTGTTTGTGACACTTTGAAGTGACACAAGCAATGGGTCAAATTCAGCCCTGGCGCAAGTAGACACAAGTCAAGTGGTTGCAATGGTGTTGCACCCTTTGTTCCCAAGGGTGAATTTTATCTCTTTGGCCAGCTCTTCGGCTAGTGTCAATGGAGGTAGCTCCATTAACATCAGTGGAGCTATGCCAATATAAACCAGTTGAGGATCTGGTCCATTGTCCATCGATTCACAGCAGTTAGAACCTATCGGATCTTCTAGTTGATTTCCCTTGCTGATGCAAATTGTTCCCTGCTGTATATTTTCTACTGCTTTTCCAGGCCAGTTTTAAATGTCTTAAGCAATGTGGTTTTCCCCATTTTCCGTGTTGGGGTGCTCTTTTCAGCTATCCTTGTCCTCGTCTCTTTCTCAGCTGGACAAGCCCTGATTCATGCAGCAGCTGGGAAACCAATTGAGTTCTCCAGGTGTGGAAAGAAACATAATCTTAGCTTCCCCATCTTAAAAACCAAGGTTGCCTCACTGGGGTGGGTTTGAATGAGGGAGATAAAATTCTGCATTAGGCTATTCATTGTTGAGACACTGGTTGTAATGAACAGCGTTACAAGTAGCAGCAACTGGTGAAATCTTGCGAGACCTTAAACTGTAGAAAGCGAAATAGCAAACCCAGCCAGGAAGCGACCTGTATTGATGGGAGGAAATGAGCATTTCTCCCTAAGATGGTAGGATGCCACCAACACAAACACAGTGGGTGCGAAGCCGGGTCAGAAGGAGCATGAGGTAACATCTGTAAACGAGGACTGGTGTCAGAAATTGGCAATTGACAAATGATGTGCTGATTGGTCTGTTACCTGACATTGATGCCTCCTCTGGATAGGAAATGAGTCTGGTGTTGTTACTGTATCTGAGAGGATGGTATTCCAGGAGAGCCTTACAGTGAATTAAAGCAGGGAGAAGCATTCTGCCTTTAGGAGCACATCCTATTCTCTCCTGATGGCCTTCCAGGGCCCTGCCTGACGAGGAACTAGTCTGTTTCTACTGCATATAGCAGGGTCCATACCACCTGTGTCCCATTCTGTGCTTCCTCACAGTTCAGTTTGGGGGGATACAGTTTGTAGATCTGTATCTACGTGGATTTACCAGCCGTTGCTACCCATGATGTGGGAGCGTAGTGGTGGGTGTGAAGAGATTCTACCGCCAATGGGGAAGAATTCCTTCCCCCATCCCTGTTGAACCTCCAGTGCCAAACCTGGCTTCTTGGGCTTGGTTCTGCAGGTGGGGATTTGGCCCATAAGCTTTTAGTATTTGTATTACAGTAGCCCCGAGAGGCTCCAGCCAACCCCATCATGCTAGGAGCTGTACAAACACAGAGTGAGAGACAAAAAGCTTGTAATCTGAATAGACAAGATAAACAGTGGGAGGGGAAACCAGAGGACTGAGAAGAGACTTCAGGATTTGGCCCTATAATACTAAATAATAATTAAGTCCTACTTTTATATGGCATCCTTTACTCTGAAGCATCCCAAATCACTTTACAAATGCAATCTATTTACAACCCCGGATCACTTCCTTCATCTCTGAAATGCAGCCACCTCTTAGGTGAAACATGGGGGCTATTTAACAGCTCAAGAAGAAGAATCCTGCAGGATGAATTCAGGTAGGCAGAATGTAACTACCAAGAGTGTAATATGGTCAGGAGAACAGGATTTACACCTACTTTTTCAGAGAAACGTCATGTGATTGGCCCTGTGCATTGTGGTTGCTGTCCAGAGGTTGAAAGTCAAGTGTTTGAACACCATAAGAAAGGCTCTTCTTGCATCGACTGTAGTCTACCTGGAGGCAGGAAGTACTGGAAATCTTTGCAATAAGATAGTTTAGGGCAGTGGTTCTCAACCTTTCCAGACTACTGTAACCTTTTCAGGAGTCTGATTTGTCTTGTGTAGCCCAAGTTTCACCTCGCTTAAAAACGATTTGCTTACAAAATCAGACATAAAAATACAAAAGTGTCCCAGCCACACTATTACTGAAAAATGGCCTCTTTTCTCATTTTTGCCATATAATTATAAAATCAATGGATTGTCGTATACTGTCTTCACCTTTCCCTGTGATACCTGAGCCTGTTTTTCACTTGTGAGCCTTGGCTGAAGCCTGAGCAACACCACCCAGGGCTGAAGCATGTAACTTAGCTTTGTGGGGCCCCCTGTGGCATGGGGACCCTGGGCAATTGCCTTGCTTGCCACCACCTAATGCCGGCCCTGCACTTGTGACCCCCCTAAACCCATCCCGTGACCCCCTTGGTTGAGAAACACTGATCTAGGTGAGTCGAATACTGCCTGGAAGACCTCTGCGAACCCCAGGGATATGCGTACCCCTGGTTGAGAACCTCTGGTTTAGTTATGTCTACACATCACTTTCGTCAAAACGTTTGTCACTCAGGGGTATGGAAAAAACACCCCCTGGAACGACAAAAGTTTTAGCACCGAAAAGCACCGGTGTGGACAATGCTTCATCAGCGGGAGACGCTCTCTCAGCGATGAAGCTACCGCCTCTTGTTGGGGGTGGTTTTATTTTGTTGTCAGGAGAGCTCTCTCCTGGTGACAAAGAGCGGCTACCTTGCGTACCTCACAACGGCACGGCTGTAGTGGCACAGCCATGCCGTTGTAAGATGCACAGTGTAGATGTAGCCTTAGAGAGGCAGCCAAACTGTTGGATGCTTATCCAGCCTGTAGCGGGGTGAACACCTGCTCCTGCCCTGAAGGGCTTGAAATCAGCCCTGAAAGAGGGCTGCAGTGGTAAAAGCAGCCCTGGAGAGGGCTGCAGCTCTAAAAAGCTGGGCTGATTGGGGAAGCGGCCGCAGCTGGGCCACACCCCAATCAGGCCACAGCTGGCCTGTATAAAAAGGCTGGGAGCCAGGAGCTCGGCAGTCTCTCTCTGCATTCAGAGAGAGAAGGGCCTGGCTGCAGGGAGCTAGAGACAGGGTACCTGAGTAGAACAGGGCTGGGGAAAGGCTGAGAAGCCGGGGAGCTCCAGCCTGGAAAGCCCCAGGCTGCGGTCTAGCAGAAGGCCAAGGGGTACTGAGGGTTGCAGAGGGCAGCCCAGGGGTAGGCAGAGGTAGCAGGTCCAAACCCAACCTTGCCAGTGATGAGTAGGCTGATACTGCAGTCTGCTCCAGGGTGCGGGGGCTAGACGATGACTGGCAGTAGCCGTATACTGAGGTGAGGTGGGAAATAGTGGGTGGCGGTTCCCCGGGGAGGGGAGACCCTAAGACTGAGGGGCTACTGCCGGGGGCGGCACCCCAGCTAACAGGGCACCGGGTCTGGGAGGGACACGGGGGCCAAGCAGTAGTGGATCACCGGCCTGCAGAGGGCACTCCGGGCTGGAAATTGAGTTAATTCCCCGAGAGACCAGCAGGAGGCGCCACAGGGGTGAGTCTGCACTGCTACAAGTGGTGGAGAACGCGGGCATAGCGGTCCGCCCCGATACAAAGAGAGGGACAATTGCCTGAATCAGAGTGGAGAAACTGACAAAGAAGAAAACATGGACTATTATTGGAGAGCCTGTGTGGCCCGATGAGTCCACTCCCTTACACAGCCCTTGAAAGGCATATCCCTCTCCACAGCCCAAACAGCTTGGGCCGTGCTCTTTTCTAAGGGCATGTCTACACAGGAAAGTTATACTGGAATAAGCTAAGGTGTGAATTTGAAGCACTGGAGTTATACTGGTGTAACTCCCCGTGTGGCCACTCTCATTCTAGTAAAAGAGGGTCTTTCCCCTGGTTAGCTTATGTCACTCAGGAAGACGTTTAATTATCGTGGTATAACTGGAAAAATGTCCTGTGTCGACAAGTCTTTACTCTCACAAGCTAAACAAGGTTGGGCCAGGTAAGTATTTGGATGGGAAACTCTCCCCCAAGAACACCAGAGTGGTTGCAATGGTGGGTCAGTACCCGGTACAAGCCAGTCTGAGTCACTACTTCACCAAGGTCCTCGCTGGTGCTGGGGCGCATTGGGCCGGGGGAAGTGCCATCTCAAATGTCATGTCAAGCTGAGGTCTTGACCAACGCAGGGTTGTGAATCCCAGTATATCCTGGTGAATTCCAGCTGCATTCTGTAAGCTATAAAATATTGCCCTGCCAATGGAGCTGGATAAAATCTTCTTCTTCAATCCCCGTCCTAAACTGTTCCAGGCTGCATTGCTGTTAAACCAGCTGTCTGCCACCTCCCAGTTCCAGATGTAGGCTGCGTTTCAATGAGGTGTGAAGCGATTCCTGTACAGAGTATATAGTTTGTATCTCAGGTTGTTAAATTTGTGCTCTGCGACTCATTGGGCGGAAGGCACTGTATAAAGGTAGGTGATGATTAGGATGTAGCTAGACTCCTGCTGTGGCACAGCAGCCCTGCGCTTACCGCGTCTCAGCGGCCTCTCCAATACCACAGAGATTCACAGCACCACTTTGCTATTCTTTTTGTTTATACTTTAAAACAGAAGGTATCCAATTCCCCCTCCCCACCCTTAGCTTTGGCATTGTGACTTGCCACCCTGACTTCCTCATCATTCCGATCTAAGTGAATTTCCATACCCCTCGTTAACACGCTTTTCCCTAGAACCAGGCAGGGGCTCCCAGTTATACATGTATTTAAGTGCAAGGTTGGGGCCTATGATAGGACTTAGGTATCAGGATAAGCCTTTTTTGGGTCTTAAGATGACCAGAGAGTGGAATGGTTTGCCTAGTGAGACAGCCTTGGAGCAGTCATTAGAGGCATTAAAAACAAAGTTAGATCTGTTTATGGCAAAGGGATTCTCCCTGTTCAGGTTGTGGTAGATGACCAGGGTGCTCCTTCCAATCCTATAACCTGTGATTTTTGCATATGTACACAGCAGACATATGGATCTCCAAAATAACTGATGTCATCATCTGAGGAAGAGCCAGCCGGGAATAGAGCCCTGAGCACCTGACTTACTGGCCTGTGCTACCCTCTTGCATTCAGACACTGGAGAAGGATCAACATATAGCTGACAGCCTGAGTGCATCCCGCGGCATAGCCTGACTGCCGCCCTGTCATACAAGCTCATGGGGAGGCAGTGGTGGAAAGGGGTGGGGTGTTTCAGCGAAGCGTCTGGCAATTTGGAGCCCCATGGAAACTATCCAAATCTCTTGTGTTTAGACAGCAGGGTTGGAAGCCTTGTGAGAAAAGGCTCTGTCAGGGGATTTCCAGCTCTTCTAATTCCGGTTGTGGAAAAGAAGGGGCACTCATATCACAACCTTTCCTAGCCTAGTGATTGAGGCCAGGTCTACCCCTAAAAATTTCACACCCTGGACTACATAGTTAGGTTGCTCTAACCCCCACTGTAGGACACAGCTAGGTTGTCAGAAGAATTCTTCCGTTGATCTAACTCGTCGAGAGGTGGATGAACTGCATCAACGGAAAACCCCTTTCCATTGACGCAGGGAGTGTCTGCTCTACAGCATTACAGCGGCTGTGCCACTGTAGCCACTGTAGTGTAGACATGGCCTCTGTTTGAGTCTGGTACTAGAAGTAGATGTGGGGGTCTATGGGGGATGGGAGGGGAGGATTCTTAGCCTTCCTCGGCCTGTTAGTCCATCTCTAGCTGTGAGATCAAGGCTGGACAAATCAGCGCGAAGCTCTTATGAGTAAAGGGCACCAGGGCAGTTTAAAATTAGAACTGGAATGACTGCTTATCTCTAGATAGACCATAGCAGGCAGCCTTATCCACCTCAGTAATCCCCTCTTCAAAAGGCTCTGGGACACCAGCAGCCCGACAAAAAATCACCATGTTGAAAAGCTGGCCCTAGGAAATGTGAAAGACCACAAGCCCCTCGGGGCCAAGTGGAAAACGTGCCCGTGTTTTCCCACTGTCCTCAGCGTTTCTCCCACTCTGTCAATTATTACAAGCCCCGAACAATTAGCTTCACTTTGGCTGTTTTGGAGATTAGCTCAGTCCCCATCCCCCCCCCCCTCCTAATGTATATATAGATTACCTCTCCAGTAACCCCCTCAAAGAGCTCATTAATGCTGGGAGAGGGATTTCCGGCTATAAGAGCGCCCGTGTTCTTTTAAATCCAGTCGTATCCCATTCTTAATGTTTTACTTCAAATCCAGGGCTGTCTCCTTGATGTTTTGCCAGCCACACAGTGAAGTGCATTCGGCGGAGGGAACAACGGGGAGGGATAAATGTGATGGGGATGACGGGAGAGGGAGGCCAGTGGTGCTGAACCAAACCCTTGGACCCATACAGCTTCCTGCTTTGGAAGACCTGGATTCAAGGGTAACGATTAGCCCCATCTCTTCAATGGGCCAAGCTGAAATCCAAGCAAACAACCCCCTCATGTTGGGGAAGTTCCACTCTGAATCTAAACTTGGTAGCTCCGGCCAGTCTCCAGCACATTTACTGTGGCATGCCCAGGAGCTCCTGCTCTTCTCCCTGCCTTGGGTTAGCAGTGCTACCCTGAAGCTTCCCAGCTGGAGCAGTGAGAACTTCCCCCTCCCGTGTCCGTCTGCTTGAACCATTGTGCACGTGGGACAGCCTCTATTTTTGCTCACCCAACAAGGACCTCCAGAGCGAAAAGCACACGTTTCTACCGCTTAAGCGAAACAGCCTGGTGCTGTAGCTGAGAACTGTAATAGATCTAAATCTTCTGTTTGTCGGGCACAGAGGAGCTCACAGAACGCACAATGACCGGTATTCTGCACTGAATTCCTAGGCAAGAGAGGAAACTAGGACCCCAACAGCAGGGTGTACGCTGCAGAGCGGCTTTCTCCTTCCCCACTTTTCCTTGCCCTTATGTTGCAAATTCAGACACTTGGGCATTTTTACCTTGGGGTAATAAGTTACTCTAGAGCTGGGAGAAGCTGGAGAATTTGCTGCTGGCCGTCAGTTTCCACTGTAGGTCAGGTGGAGGGGGCTGATTGGCCACAGCCTATTATGAGGGGTGGGGTTAAGGGACCATAAAGATAGTCTCTGTGTCTAAGGAGCCCACTCCAATTTGGAAGCCCCCATCTAGTTGGACGCAGGCTATGGCTCTGAGACGCTCATTCCCTGTAGGGGTTTAGAATAGCTCGGAGGCTCACTCCAGTCTGGGAGCTTAGTGTAGGACTTGTTCTAGAGCTAAGAGTCTAATCTGGCTCCGAGGGCTCATCCCATTTTCAGAAGTTTAGTTTGGGTTAGGACTAGGACCCAGGGCTGGTAGATTTTAGGGAAAGGTTTCCCTTAGAAGCTTCTGTGTCTTAAAGAGGGGTTAGAACTGGGTCTCTTTCTTATGAAGCTGCTATTGGAATTTTGTAACTTAAGATAACATGCTTCCTATGCGCTTTTAATGCTATGAATCCCCTGTTTTCTGTATTTTGAATGAGCTCCTGAGATTTTCTGCTTCCTTTCCCTTCATTGCACTTATGAGCCTCTGACCCACAGCACTTATGCAAGTGTGAAGTTTGCCAGGGGGCCTGTAGAAGGAAGGGTGCAGGAGTGGCAGAATCCAGGTGTATAGCGTCTCCTCTGTGCACAGATCAGGAGGACACAATCCAGCCCAGGGTCCACAACGCACTTGTCTCGTAAAGTGCATTGTACATTTCCAGTGCTACATAAATTGCAATGACTGCTGGCCAGAGAGGCTGAGACAAGCCCACTCCATTCCTGCCATGTTCCCCTCTCCCCATGTTGAGATTCTGATTAATTAACCAACAATACGTGAGGATGAAAACATGCATCACAGTTTCTCCCATATTGCTTATTTCACAAACGATACTTCTATTCCTTTCCAGTTCTTACCCCGCTGTCAGCAACACGGTCTTCACCAGCACTAGATGCCAAAGTGCCAGCTGAAACACTCTTCCAAGCTTCACTATTAATAGTCTATTAAAAACTCCAAAATAAACCACCATAAACCAGAAGGGAAAAACCAAAGTCCCTCCTTGCCAATGGCAGATGACTCCATAAGCACTCAGCGCTGTGGGGGTGATGTCACCAGCAGGGAGCACTGGGGACTATTATGGCAGGTGATAGCCAGAAATCTTGTGGTGTCTGCATTTCTTAGACCTGCCAAAGGAGTTAGTCCTGGGGGCCCTGCTAAGCTGTTCAGCTGGGACTCAGCAATCTGTCTTTGCGCACACACCTGCCCTGCCTTGCCAGCGAGGTGTCAGGGAGGGTTACACCTATGGGGTGGAGGAGAGGAGCGGGAATGTGTCTAGGGCTGGTGTGTGAATTTGTGGTGGGAGTCAGGGAAACAGTGGCTGGAGGTGTCCTGCTAAACACTGAACTCAGCGTGACTCGCTCATGAGCTGCTCAGGGTGAGCAAAGGTGGCAGAATCTGGGCTATGCTTCAGCACGTTCCCCACGCATCCACCACCTCTTCTCAGGGCCGTTTGAGACCATAACGCTAAATCTGCAGCCACAGGAAGCTCCATCTCGGCAGGGACAGGCTGAAATGCTGGTGTGCTATTTGCTGCCCCGGGGCATCAGGAGGTGGAGGTGGAGAAGGAGCTGCTTCGCGATAAGCACAGCCATCTCAGAGTTGCAGCTGCATCCTCAGTACTTGTACCCTGCCCCTTCTGTTGGCGGACGGATGTAGCAGCAGATCCAGTGGCCTCATCCCCCCTCTTGCCCTGCCCCATGCCACCCCCAACACATTCATGGGTGCTATGGTGCTGTGAACCCCCACTGTGGTGTTGTAAGCATGTGCAAAGGGTGCAGACATCCTATAGGTAATTGTCCTGGGGTGCTTTCCAGCTGCAAAGGAGGGGGAAGGGTTTACTTGGAAGGAACATGCTTCCCTGCGGCACGTAATGTTACCGAGAGAATGTTATCGGCGGGGAGGATCACTGAGGTAGCATTACAATACTTTATACTGTAACCTCTTTCTACTGGCCTTCGGATTAAATTTCTGGTAGCGCTCACATAGCCTCCTTTAATTAAAAGCAAATGTCGCCACTAGGAAAGCTGCCCAACACGCCTGGACTTTAATAGCTGCAGAACTGTTAGAAATAAGAATAATTGGTTGCAGTTACAGAGCTCCGGATCCAGATCCGGGGATGCCCTTTTCCTTGGGAGCCCAGAACACTGAGGTTTGGGGTGATGGTCTGGGCGTTCCAATGTAATGGAAATAATTTGCTAATCCTCCCTTGATAAGCTTCATGCTCCCATCCCCTCTGCAGTGTCAGTATCCCTAGCCTTGCTTGCCTCTTTGTTGGCTTTTGGACACAATCACCCCTGTGCCCTCTTCCACATGGCCCCCTGTGCATGTCACAGGCCCCTAAGTTCATCTGCATAGCCCCTCACCTGCCCATGTTTTAGTCCCTCCTAAAGAGTGACTTCGCTGTGTTGCCTACAGTGAACTGAGTAGACTCATAAATGGCCTGTTGTTATTCCCCTTCCCCATACCTCTGTCTCCTTGTCCGTCTGTTCTCAGACTTGTGAGCTCTTTGGAGAAGGAGGCACCTATCCCCTAGAAGACACACTGCAAATAAACAATAACTTCGAAGGCTGGACCAGGCCTTCTTCTTGAACGTGCGAGTGATGAGAAGGGTGTTCTGTCTCCATGAAATATTCAGTCCTTGGCCTCTCTGACGGGGACGGTCAGTGCCAGCAGCTGTGGTGTTTGTGTGATATGGATGGATGTTTGAAGTTTGAAACGCTGCCGCAGCGGGAGTCCATAAGTCACAGCGTTTGGCACGGCAGGTACACATTTGCTGCAAGTAAAGCTCTGCCACAAATTATTAATAGCTGCCAACTGGCTTTTCAATCCCTTCACCATCAGCAGCCCTGTATAATTTGTATGCAAATTCCCATCGGACTATCTGACACTTAACTTTTCTCCCGCGTCTCACACACGGCTCAGAGGTTTTTCAGTAGGTGGATAAAAGGTCCATTTTAGCATTCTAACAGGCCCGTAGAGCCAGGCCCACCCAGCTTAGCTGGAATTGTAACACTGGGCTCACTTCATGGCTGAGAGCAATGTGTTTGCTAAAGAGAGCAAAGCTGGCATCTTCTTCAAACGGATTCCATTCACTCCTGCTTTTTTTTTTTTAATACCCACTTTGAGCTCTAAAGATGTTAGAAATCTTTGAACGGTTTTTGAAACAGCACACGGAGCGGCACAGACTAACATCGCCCAGCCAAGGCAAGAGGGGCATTCATAAGGCATTGGCTTGTTTAGCGTCGAGGATGTGTGCCTGGATTACACCCAAATGGAACAAAGACAAATATGCAAAGTGCATCAGGACAGAAATGAAAGCCACAGCGGGTCATGACTTTCCCTGGACTGGACGGTCTGAAGATCTAAGGCGTCTCTGGGATTAGCCCGCAAGCAGCAGCAGCAGCCCTGTGAGAACAACAAACTTTTACTACTCTGGTTCTTCAAAACTGGTTCCAAAGCCGCCGAGTTCCCACAACACAAGCGGCACAGATGACAGGCGGGTTTGTTAGAATTTCAGTTGAAACAAATATCTGTAGTCTCAAACTTCCTTCTAAAATTTTAGCCTTGTGTCCACTGCAAACCAAAGGGACGAGATTCTATAAACCACATTTATACAGACCCAGGCTGAATAGAGGACACAGATTTGACTAAGATACATCAGATTTTTGGAGGGATTGATGGAGTGCTAGCATGATTGCAGACTTCTCTCCCTCTCTTTATCTGTCTGTCGATCACATCCATGGCCATGGTAGTCCCCCTTCTTCCACTATTCTGTTCTTACCTTCTCCTGTCCCTCCCGGCCTTCATGTAGGTCTCGGAAAAGCCTACTGATTGTTTGCTTGTGAAAAAGGCAGACGAGCAGGTGGGTAAGAGAGTTTCGGAAGGAAAGCAAGGGAGAGCCACCAAGCTGCTGGAAGAACTATCCTTCTTCCAGGGGGATAGAGGCAGCTTAGAATATGTTTTGCCAAGAAAATGGCTACTGGAAAGGAAGCAAGGTCCTGGATAGATAGCCACTGCTAATTACTGCTCAGCCACTCATCAGGTAGCCTGGACGAGACTGTAATAAATTTGGGTGTCATCCCTCTAGTTGGATTCAAGGGGGCAAGACAGCTACAGCACAGTCCTTCAGGAGAAGAACGGGTGATATACACTGAGAAAGATAGGGGAAGGAGTCAGAGATCTAGGGGCTGAGTGAAAGCCTACTGAAGTCAATGGAACGACTCCCACCAACGTCAGTGGACATTAGGTCAGGCCTTCAGTCCCACTGGTGTGGAGCAATGAAGCACACCACAGTTTTAACAAGCACTGGGAGCTGCTAGCCAGCAGGAGGTTTTAAGAGAGCTCTGCAGGTGTAATCGGGTGGCCTGCCTCTTTAAAGGCTAGAGGCCTGGAGCTGGCCGGCCCTGTGCAATTAGCCCTGCTTGCCACACCTGGGATGAGGTGTGGGCCTTTATTAGAACCAGCTGGGGTCAGAGAAGCTGATGCCCCTATAAAAGGCAGCATGACATTGCAGGAGGGCATTTAGGGGACTGTAGAGAGACTGAAAAAGTTCCTGGCAGGGAGCAAAGGAAGTGAATGTCGTGCTGGGAAGTGGGGGGGCTCTGGGCTTACAGAGAGAAACCCTGACCTGGGACTGGAAGACCAAATGCCTGCTTCAAGGAGAGAGACACTGAACTGTAGAGAGGAAGCCAGGCTTCTGCAGGAGTTGCTAAAGCTGGGAACAGCCTAAGCCACCAGGGAGTTTGGGGCTGTGCCTCGCTTAAGGCCGGAGAGAGGTCTTTTGTGTTCATTTGTGAACTTTGTACTTCAGGAGGGGTGTTGGTGCTGGACTTGTAAAAGCCTCTTTTTGAGTGTATTGAGGAACTCAGAGTGGAAACTAAGTCGAAGCGCTGTTTGCAGGGGTGCCTGGGAGGAGGCCATTTGTTGACACTGAGCTAACCTGGCTGGAAATAGGAACAGGAGTGTGAACAGGTCAAAGGGAAAGAAAGCAGATTTGTATTAGATGTAATACTTAGGGTGGGATCCCCAAAGGGATGTTGGTGTGGCAAGGCTGAGTGTCAGTGCCTAGAGAATCACAAGTATCAGGGGGTAGCCGTGTTAGTCTGTATCCACAAAAACAACGAGGAGTCCGGTGGTACCTTAAAGATTAACAGATTTATTTGGGCATAAGCTTTTGTGTTAAAAAAAAAACCACTTCTTCAGACGCCTCAGCTAGCCAATAGGAGGTGCCACCACCTACCCTATCATAGAATATCAGGGTTGGAAGAAACCTCAGGAGGTCATCTAGTCCAACCCTCTACTCAAAGCAGGATTAATCCCCAGACAGATTTTTGCCCCAGATCCCTAAATGGACCCCTCAAGGATGGAACTCACATCCCTGGGTTTAGCAGGCCCCGGGGGGAGGGCAGCGAGCCCCGGCGGGAGCTCGGCTCTCCCCCCGGCGGCCAGAGCGCTGGGGGCAGGGCGGCGAGCCCCGGCGGGGACTCGGCTGTCCCCCCCGCGGCCAGAGCGCCGGGGGTAGGGCGGCGAGCCCCGGCGGGGACTCGGCTCTCCCCCCCCCCTCCCCGGCGGCCAGAGCGCCGGGGGGGACTCGGCTCTCCCCCCCCGGCGGCCAGAGCGCCGGGGGCAGGGCAGCGAGCCCCGGCTGGGGCTCGGCTCTCCCCGCCGGCGGCCAGAGCGCAGGGCGGCGAGCCCCGGCCGGGGGGAGGGCGTCCAGAGCGCCGGGGGGAGGGCGGCGAGCCCTGCTGTGGCCCCGCTCTCCCCGGCGGCCGGAGCGCCGCGCCGCCCCCCTCCAGGTGCCGCCCCAAGCACCAGCTTGGGTGCCTGGTGCCTGGAGCCGGCCCTGAGCAGGCCAATGCTCAAACCAGTGAGCTATCCCTCCCTCTGTAGCCCAGTGGTTAATGCACTTAGCTGGGATGTGGAAGACCCAGGTTCAATTCTTATTTGAACAGGGGTCTTATGCCTCTCAGGCGCAAGAGAACTCTAACCACTGAGCTATGGGATATTCTGATGTGGGACCTCCCTCAATCTCTCCTGTTACAGCTGTTGCATGCTGTATAAATGATGAGTGATTGGATGTCTGGTGGGTGCCTTAACCATTGGTCAGCAGAGTCATTCCCTCTCTTTCTCACCCGATGACTGTTTAAGTATTTAACCACAGTGCAGTAGTAGCTCATGTAAATGTAGGGCCAACAAGATACTGGGTGCCCTCAACTCCCACTGAAGTCAATTGAAGCTGAGGGCATTCAGCACCCTGTAAGGTCTGTCTAGCAAGGATTGCTATGAGTTATGCTTACCACTGGCTAGACATTCGCCTGGGGATGCAACGCAGAATGTTACCAGTTGCTCTCATATCCTGGCCTCAGGCAAAGGGAGTCTGGCCATTGTCTTCAATGGGGCCAAGATTACATCCAAAGCTCTTTGGCTTCCTCTGACCCATGTCATTTGCATCTGATTTATAGGTCTCAGCTTCTGGTACCCTCCATGCATCGAGCTATTTGCAGGGAAAGAGCTACTTGACATCTGGCTCCAAGCTGGTGCAGTGCCCTTCCATTTGATCTCTGTGCCAATGAGTCGCTTCATTGTTTTCAAATCTGACTTGAAGGGTTCCCCCCCCCCCAGTTATTTTTTTTACCCCCCTGTTAGCCATGTTGCAACCATATTTGCTGTTCAGCTCTAAGATGCACGTGAAAGACTGTTCGTAAATCAGCAATAATCATATTTCCAAAGTTTACCCAGAATGACTATCCTCCTGTAATGCAAATGGAATCTGTGTATTTAAAGGGCATAGGGATGGCTTTGCTGTACCCAACAGAAGTCCTCAAATAGTACAGCTCTTAACTTGAAATCTGCATAGGTTAGAAAATAAAAATTTCTGAAAGAACGAACCCTGGGGAGGATTGCCTGGGCAGCTGATAAATATGCCATCTGTATGAGTGTAAATTGCTCCTCCAAGGCATGGTCTTGTAGAGAGCTCGTAGCACATTTAAATGCATGTACCATTTGTCCTTTCAGAAGGGCAAATCTGTTAATGATTTTGTAGACAGAGCCTTCTATGGTGCATCCAGTCTCCTGGGCTGCTTTCAGCCATTAGGCAGATCATTAGGTACTTGGGGACAGAGAATCAGCTTCATTAGAATCATAGACTTTAAGGTCAGAAGAGACCATTATGATCATCTAGTCTGACCTCCTGCACAACGCAGGCCACAGAATCTCACTCACCCAATCCTGTATCAAACCTGTGTCTGAGCCATTGAAGTCCTCAAATCATGGTTTAAAGACTTCAAGGTGCAGAGAATCTTCCAGCAAGTGACCCGTGCCTCAAGCTGCAGAGGAAGGCAAAAAAAACCCCAGGGCTTCTGCCAATCTGCCCTGGAGGAAAATTCCTTCCCGACCCCAAATATGGTGATCAGCTAAACCCCGAGCATGGGGGCAAGACTCACCAGCCAGACACCCAGGAAAGAATTCTCTGTAGTAACTCAGATCCCACCCCATCTAACATCCCATCGCAGGCCATTGGGTATATTTACTGCTAGTAGTCAAAGACAAATTAATTGCCAAAATTAGGCTATCCCATTATACCATCCCCTCCATAAACTTATCAAGCTTAGTCTTGAAGCCAAATATGTCTTTTGCCCCCACTACTCCCCTTGGAAGGCTGTTCCAGAACTTCACTCCTCTGATGGTTAGAAAACTTCGTCTAATTTCAAGTCTAAACTTCCTGATAGCCAGTTGATAATCCCCCAGATAATTTCCCCTTCCTAGAGTATGGACATGAAGGGCAAATATGCTTTGAAAAACATGAGTGGGTTGTTTTCTGGAGGGGCTCACTTGCATTCCTATGCCCTGCAGTTTGTATGGCATGTTATCTTTGGCTATCTGTGGCACAGGTCCATCACCAGAGAATCCGGGCATCCTACCCACAGATTGGAGACCAGGGTTTTGTGAATGGGAAACACTTTTCTCCAATTCCTTAGTCATAGCTGCTTTCTTAAATGGGTCCAGTTCAGATGGAGAGCATTGCCTGGAGACTGTACTACTCTTAGTGGAAGATACTCACAGATGAGTCTTCCATCGTGAGCTAAAGGTGGTAACGCTAGGGCTAATGATTAGCAGGGGCCTTTTCAGCCAATGAACCTGTGAAGAAAATCTTGCCCCTCTGAGTTATATCTGAGGGCATCCTCCTCATATTAAAAACCTAGGTAAAAATCTATTTTCTGGGGGCCTAGTACATCGCTGTTGCAATATTGTGGAGTGTGGTACTTCTTAACATGACTAATGGTGGCAGTTTAAGCCCTAGAGGGACTGACCCCTCTCTGTTCTGTGTGAAGCCTTGGAGCATTGCATGGGCTTTTATTTGCTCTCATCCACATTGCAAATTCATGTCTGATGTGATGTTCATGACCACTGTCCCTAGCACGTCTATCATTATTAACGTCTCCCTCTAAAGAGGAACTTGATCTCACCTACCCTTCTCTGTCATTGTAGTGAAAAGGAGTTTTGTCTGTGTAAGGCCTGTACGATGGGCCCCAAGGCTTAGCTTGCATGTTGTCCAGGTGAAATCTCATTTTGCTGTTTTTCTGCCCGTTTTTCTAACTTTTCTATTAATCCTCTAGTCTCACTTGTGTTTGCAGCACCTCCTGATTTAGTAACATCTGTGAACGTAATTAATGTGCTGCTTTCCCCCCCCCCCACCCCTGCCAATATTGTTAATGAGCATGTTATATAAGCCCCAAGATCGTTCTCCAGAAGTGAGAGGTTCTTGAGTCTTATTATCTTCATTTTCTCCTTGGCCAAATGGCTTTGGTAACTGCTCAAGCTCAGTTTTTAAAAACCATTTCCTAGATCCAGGATCTGGGAGACTTCATTCCTAAAGCATCTTGCCTCCACTCACTCACCTCAGCCCCCAACAGCTTGTTTTTGTCATTAAATCCCCCCCACACACCCAGTGTCGTAAACCTGCCTTCACCAACACACATTGCCTTCTGACTCTCCTGGTGCAAAGGAATCAGAGTGTGAAGTGGAGGGGAGGGGTGAATTTACTCAAATTAAAAGACAAGATAGATCTCCCACTCTCTCCACGGGCCCTACTGACCCCTCGGCCCCCAGCCAGATTTGGATCAGGACCAGATCACGTCTCCTGTTCCATTCCAGAAAACAGACACTAATTCAGACCTGGATGCCGAGAGAGGAATGGGGATTAACAGCACTGCTCAGCTGTGCCAAACTGTCTGAGGTGGTTTGATAATGTGGACTATGTTCCATGGGGATTGAAGCAGAGAATAGGCCAGACTTAATTTCAGAGCACTTATAGGTAGCCTGAACTTGAATTCCAGCCCTATATGCTAAACACTAGTTCATTTACCCCTCTCCCGTCTAGCCGCCGGTACTTCTTAAATTTGAAACAGTTGTTGTATGTTGTTTTTTTGCCAGGCGGGCATAGCCAGAAGTCTTCTCTTATCAATGTAAAATGGAGAGCTGTCGAGAGGAAATATGCAAGCGGTTAGATTGCAAGATTTAATTTCTTTTGTGCTCCCTGTTACCCCTGCCCTGTGTCACAGCATCAGAGGAGACAGGGAGTAACTCTGAACTGGATGTTATCAGAGTTGGTCCACTGAAGGCTTCATGGTCTACTGAGCCTCGCAAGCAGTAACATCATTGGCAATGGCAGATCTACAGTCTATGGTTTATCAAAAGCTTCACTCAAAATGTTGCAATGCACTTTGCAAGACACAGCTGAACTGTAAATGTAAACAATATAAATTAGCGAGAGTATCTTTATGATCTATAGCTAATACAAATTTTGACTGTCTCCCAGGTAGTCACCCCAAGAAGAAATAATAGTGATTGTCTTTTCATAGAATCATAGAATATCAGGGTTGGAAGGGACCTCAGGAGCTCATCTAGTCCAACCCCCTGCTCAGAGCAGGACCAACACCAATTAAATCATCCCAGCCAGGGCTTTGTCAAGCCTGACCGTAAAAACCTCTAAGGAAGGAGATTCCACCACCTCCCTAGGTAACCCATTCCAGTGCTTCACCACCCTCCTAGTGAAATAGTGTTTCCTAATATCCAACCTAGACCTCCCCCACTGCAACTTGAGACCAAAGCTAACATTTCTGTTTAAATTTAATATTTAGGGGAATATATTTAGCATTTATATAAGATACTTCCAAACATTTAATCCTCAAACAATTAAATATCATTATCCCCATATTTTAGAAGGGGAGCAGTTAAATGATTTACTTAAGGCTATATTCAGGTGTTCTTGGTTCTCAGCCCTGCACTCATATCTGTAGACCTAAACACCCATGTATGGGTGTGCATGCGCATGTGCTATATATATACACACACATACACGTCTGTGTAAAAAGGTAATCAACGTAAAGAGGTACTGTCAGATAGTTTAGTTCCAAAAAAGTAGGGTTCTGCCCGTGTGTCTGTGTGTGTGCACACGCTCACACGGTTATAAAAAAAAATGTAATATTCTGTGGCATAGTGAGGGAACCTGAGAGGCTCCCCTTTGTAAACAGTTCTTTAAACTCAGGAGAAAATGTCTCCATTTCCCTGCCATGCAGCATTTCAAATACAGCCGCTGTGCTGCTAATACAGACGAAACAAATGAAAACCGTTTAAAAAAAAAAAAACTGATCTGGATTCCTTGGGTCAAATTCACCCCTGGTGTAACTCCACTGAAGTTAATGGAGTTACACGAGGAATGATTTGGAGTCATTGAGTGTGTGAGGAATTGGGGGGGGGGGGGTTTACTAATCGTTAATAGTGTCTGGATCTGTCACTAGCGCTATGTTTCTGTAGTCTGTATGGGATGGATGGTTCATGCTAGGGATTTGACTGGATAGCAGAGCTGTGATGCGGTGCACTCCCTGCTAATGGCACCTTCTCCTGGAGATTATCTCTGGCCAGGCATCGTGCCCTCCTCCCACGGTATCTCTCCCATCGTCCTCTCACCATCTGCCACTCAGGGGGCTCCTTCTGGCCAGGTCACCATATGGGTTTCCCCTTCTAGGGGGGTGTATCAGAGTCCCTCCATACAAAATGGCAGTCTTCCCTTTACTGCTCCCACCGTGCCACTCCTCCAGTGGCTGGTCGGGGGGAACCAGGCCCGCCCTCTACTCCGGGCCCCAGCTCAGCTCAGGGACCCTCTAGTCAGCAGCCAAAGTCTGCACTACCTATTCCCCACTGCTTTCCCCTTCAGCCTTCTCCTACCTCCTGGCCCTCCTCACTCCTCTGGGCTTGCCAGTCCTAAACTCCCCCCTCTCAGGGAGTATCTGTGGGCTACCTGCCTTCAGCCCCCAGCCCACCTGCCTTCTGCCAGGGAGTGACTGCAGACTATCCCTCTCTGCCTTCTTCTGTTGCCAGCTTCCTGGCTTACACAGGCCCTGCCTGTTCCTGCCCCGATGAGCCTCTTTTAATTAAATTCCAGCTCCCTGTCTCCTTCTCCGGGTGCAACCTGGGTAGTTAATTGGCTTCCTTAACCATTTTAACCACTCCAGGCCTTGTGTGGGATGGACACTCCAGCACAAGACCCTACCCACCTCAGGCAAGAGTGGGAGAAGGTCCTCCCCTAACAGCTTCCACTTAAAGGTCATTAAGCAGAGCCATAACTAGAGCATTTAGCGCCTGGCATGAGCAAGCATATTTGCATCCCGTACCGTTTTTCCCCCTTCGTTTCTCAGCCCCATTTTTCCATCCTCATGGCTTTGCGCCCTGGGTGGCTGCCCCGCTCGCCTCGCCCTGGTTATGGCCCTGTCATTAAGAGACAATACTAGAGTCAGTGACCTAAATGCCTCTAGCCTGATCTTATGGGCAGCCCCCAAACCAGTTTGAACTGGGGTGGGGGGGGGGGGTCAGAACCTGCATAAAACTTGAGAAAGAACCCAGGAGGACAAAGAGATTGGTGTGTGACTGATATAAACACAGATTTTCTCAAGGGGCACCAGAGAGCCAGACTGAGAGACCCATATGCACAAAGGATGATCTTTGCTTTCTAAAACAATATGACCTGGGTCTGTTCCGTTCTGTTCCCGTGTCTTAAGAGAAAAGCCAATCTAACTGTGGTGAAGTGTCAGATTAGGTGAGACTACATATGCACGTAGGGTGTTTGTTATTTTAAAATCCTTTGTGTGCTAATGCTTTGTTCCAACTGCGAAATAAAAATGCTCTGTTCACAGGTTCCCCAAGGGGGGAAACACATGTGCCTGAAACTCAGTCATACTTGCAGGGTGATAAGCTGTTGGTACATGGGATGGTGTACTCAGCTCCTGGTCTAAGAATGGAAGAATTGCAGGATTCCGTCCCGAGACAAGTAAGGGCAAGGGGCAGAGTGAGGGGGTAAGTAACCGGGGAGCCCCTTGTGTGGGTATCGTAGTTTTGAGAATGCTATAATAAAGCAACAAATAAAGAAACAAATCAACAGAGCCAGACGTGTACCCAGAAGCCTCCTACTACAAGACAAGCCCAAGAAGGAAACCAACAGAACTCCACTGGCCATCACCTACAGTCCTCAGCTTAAACCTCTCCAACGCATCATCAGTGATCTACAACCCATCCTGGACAATGATCCCTCACTTTCACAGACCTTGGGAGGCAGGCCAGTCCTCGCCCACAGACAACCCGCCAACCTTAAGCATATTCTCACCAGCAACCACGCACCGCACCATAACAACTCTAACTCAGGAACCAACCCATGCAACAAACCTCGATGCCAACTCTGCCCACATATCTACACCAGCAACACCATCACAGGACCTAACCAGATCAGCTACAACATCACCGGCTCATTCACCTGCACGTCCACCAATGTTATATATGCCATCATGTGCCAGCAATGCCCCTCTGCTATGTACATTGGCCAAACTGGACAGTCACTACGCAAGAGGATAAATGGACACATGTGAGATATCAGGAATGGCAATGTACAAAAACCTGTAGGAGAACACTTCAACCTCCCTGGCCACACTATAGCAGATGTAAAGGTAGCCATCTTACAGCAAAAAACCTTCAGGACCAGACTCCAAAGAGAAACTGCTGAGCTCCAGTTCATTTGCAAATTTGACACCATCAGATCAGGATTAAACAGACTGTGAATGGCTATCCAACTACAGAAGCAGTTTCTCCTCCCTTGGTGTTCACACCTCAACTGCTAGCAGAGCACCTCACCCTCCCTGATTGAACTAACCTCGTTATCTCCATACTGATTTATACCTACCTCTGGAAATTTCCATTACTTGCGTCTGACGAAGTGGGCATTCACCCACGAAACCTTATGCTCCAATACTTCTGTTAGTCTTAAAGGTGCCACAGGACCCTCTGTTGCTTTTTACTCATATGAGTAATTCTTAGTCACATAAATAGTCCCACTGAAGCAGGGCCGGCTCTACCATTTTTGCTGCCCCAAGCAAAAAAAAAAAAAAAAAGCCGCCCGGACTGTGCCGCCCCAAGCATGGACGGAATGCTGCCCCTTAGCATGTGCCGCCCCAGGCACGTGCTTCCTCCGCTGGTGCCTGGAGCCGGCCCTGCACTGAAGGCATTGGGACTACTTGTGTGAATCAGGCTTACTCATGTGACCAAGGTTTGCAGAATCATACCCTAGATTTTCTTTTTTAAATTAGCTTTGATCATTTAAGGCCAGACTGCAAACTAGCAGTTACTCACATAAACAGCTTCACCAACTTTCCTGGGCTTGCTCATGTGAGTAAATGCTAACTGTTGGGAGTAAGAGGTTCACGCTCTGGCCCTAACGGAGTTATTATTAACACAGGTAAAACACATGGTTTGTGTCTTGACTAGATGACTTGCAAACATTTCATAGAATTTCTCTGAAAAAAAATCAGAATTCATAAGTCAATTTTACAATGCATTAAATTTAAAAGGATGAAAGTCAGGCGGTTTTTAGGGGAAAAGAATGTTCCGTAAGCAGCACAGCAGGATTGGATCAAAGTGTCTTTGACAGGGAGAGAGACTCCCACTGACACCAAATGGGCTTTGGATCAGGTGCCAAGCTGGCCACAGAATGGACAATAATTAATAACTGACTATGTCAGATGTGATGGAGCACCAGTATATTAGAACCTGTTGTGAGTTAATAGCAATATTTCACACCCCTTGCATGAGTTTTCAGGGAGCAGCACGTTGGCTCGACAACTCTTGCTATTCATGGTAGAATCCCATTGCTCATTGGAATGGCAACAGCTGTTGATGAGTCAAGACAAAGGAAGTGATGGTGGGGGTGGAGGGGCGAATGTGAATTAAGGATTGGAAAAACACCAGCATTCACAGAGAGAAACCACTCCGAAACCTGCATTTATCCAAGGAAAAGGATGCTTAATTTAAAAGGCCATATATCATTTCAGGATGATAGGCGCCTTCTTGGGGATTTTTGTTCTCCTTGATGTTAAAAGAATTATCATCTCTGGGTGTTTCTTTCCTTCCCTTAACACGTGAATGTATCACATGCTTCCGGACCTAGGTTCCATTTTAGTTTTACACGCAAGTAAGAGAAAACAAAGTAGAACATGTAACTCTGCTGAAGGCAATTCTTTTCCTTAGCCAAACTGATACAGGCAGCTCAAGGATCATAAACCCACAGGAGATCTTCTTAAATCAATCTGTTCCTGTCCTCTCTGTCTGCACCTTAATGAAAAATGTGTACCCTCCAAAATGGTCGTAGGCAGCTGGTACCGTTGTCACGGTGGTTCTGGTGTATACTTTTACAAATGTAACAATGATCATCAAGCATGAATTGAACCCAGGACCTCTGCATGACACACAAATCACACTAACACAGGACTCTGACCAGGGTCCCAAGACCCCACAGAACTGGAGGGTTCAAGCCTGAGTCAAGCTGGGACCCAGTGTTCAAGCCCTATTTCTTTGCACTTTAGATGCAGCCCCACGGGACTCGTGATCTGGGTGTCTGCCAAAAGTATCCCACAATCCCATGGACAGACTTTCTTTATCCTCTGGACAGTCAGGTTGGTGGACAGTCAAGCCTCTCCACACTGCACCACTGAATAAAGGGCTAGAGAGGCCACATTTTGGGAGGGCACTAGGAAGTTGGGGATATGGGTGATTACAAAGCATCATGAGGGCCTGAGTCCAGATGCTGGTGCCCAGGTTGGGACCCAAGGTTCAACAATTCATCACTGGGGTTACAAATGAGTGTAGATGCTCAAGCCCTAGGTTAACAAACCCAGGGTCTGCTAACTCGAGTTCTACTAACCCTTGGCTTACACTGCAGTGTAGACTTACCCTCAGTGACTTTACACCTGTGAACAGTCCCATTTAACTGGATGGGAATAGTCACATTAAGCACACACAGAGATGTTTGCAGGATCGGGACCTTGGTTTATGTTTTGTGACTCCGTTCCATTTCTGCAAGATGGATCCTAGTTCCTTGAACTATGGGCAGATTCAGATGTGAACTTTATATGGCTTGAGCCCAACTCTACTAAAAAAGAACTGGGCAGTTCTGAACGCTAGAAAGATGCTTGCTGCAGAATTCTGGTGCATAATGGGGGGAAGAGCAATAATGGAGTCATGGCAAAAGCTGGATGAACACAGCAAAAGAAGATTCAGTGAATAAATTACTCACTGGAAAATGGTGAAATCCTTTGAATAATATATTCACCGCATACTATTTGACCAGTTCTGCTCATGGGGCCTTGACTGTGTAGAATGCTCCAGGTGTTGTCAAGTCTCCATCCAACTTGACATGAGGTCGCTCTGTGACAAGCCATTCTGCCAACTTTCTGCGAGCAATGAGATCTAAAGACCCACCTGAAGACTTGACATCTCAGTAATTTATTACTGGGCTTGAGACTTCATCCAAATCGTTATACTCCACTTATATCTGCCTTTTAGGCTGATGGAGGACTCTTATTCCGACTAGTGAAAACAGAGCTCTTCAGAACTGACCCTATGCCTCCCTTAAAAGAGTTGAAAGTTCACTATTTCAGAGCATGGATTTACACAGAGTGTGGGCTGGGTTGGAGATCAGGATCAAAGAGAGTCAAGAGAACTTTTCCCAAGAGAAAACATGTGGACAATAGAAGGGAGTAAATTTACTATACTGGTAAATAATATCCTCTTATTGTGTTTGCCCATGTTGTCTATTTCTACGTGACATGATTGATGAATGTAAAGCTCTTCCAGAGTTAGGATTCATTTTTGTTCTGAGATTTCATGTTTAATGCAGACCATATCTATTAACTAGAGAGTTAGGCTTTCGAAAAGACAAACAAAAAATAATGTATTCCCTGGTTCTTTTAAGCATTTTTTTGTTACTGCACTGATCTTGATATCTTTCAACGTTGTTTAAAAAGAGGGAATTACTTATTCTTTCTAGTCCATTAGCGCTTAGAAACTACAGCTGAGATCCCGCATTGCACCAGGCACTGGACAGTGCACTAAAGAGGTAACAGGCTAAATATACAAGACATACAGAGAGTATCGTTATTATTCCTGCACATAGAGATTAAGTGACCTGCCCACACAAGAAATCTGTGGCGCAGCAGGAAGCACAACTCAGCTCTCCTGCCTCTTATGCCAGTGCCTTATTCAGAAGACTCGTTCCTCTTAAGAAAGCCAGGGCACGGTATTAGCATATTGCAGCACTGTACCATGTCTATGTGATTTGTGAGGGATACACAGTGAGTCACGTGAATGTTCCCTCTGGGAACGACTGTGGGATGCTAGGCCGGACTCTCCACTGGTAGCCTGTAATTTAGATTGCCACTGCGTTGGCCTTCAGTCTGCGCTGGCCTTGACATGGAGAGAAGAGGGATAGAGCTGTCTTTGACATGCAGAGATAATCTGGAGCAGGTGGCAAGGGAAATGAGGTTGATGGGTGGGTACCTAGCAAGAGAACTCACAGACCATAAAAGTTTTCCAGGTACTTAAAGAAATAAACAGTATTGTTGACCCTTCATGAGTCTTGCCCCCCCCCAGATCATGAGTTCGGTTGTACAGGCAACTTTACTTCTGGCATTTCCTAACTTTTGAGTGCTTGACTGTGCAACCTTCACATTCTTCTAACATGACTTTTGGGATGTAATTATTATTAATAATAATTGATTCACAGGTGTCTAGGTAAGGTGATATGTATTTGCTGCTGCCAATGCTTGGTTTTTGGAAACCAGAAATAAACCATGCCCCTTTGGACAGACTATTCCATATTTGTCAATTCCTCTGAAGTGGCGGGTACTGGCCACAGTTAAAGATAGACTACTGGACTAGAGCCCTGGTCTGATCTGGAATGGCAATTCTTATCGAAGGTGTTCAAAAAGCCCTCATTACTGAAGTTTCTGAGGATCTCACACTCTTTTAATTTCTCATAAATAAGGATAAGATTTAGTCATGACGTTTACTATACAAATACCGCTGACTAAAACTTAGCAGTTCCTGTGGCCTGGGGGTGCTACTGCTTTGGGGGGCCCTGGGACACCGCTGCTCTGGAGGGCCCCCGGGGGCCGAGGGCCAGTCCCTGCACTGCTCTGAGGCCCTGGGGACCGCTGCTTTAAAGGCCTCCGGGGCTTCCCCTGGGGCCTCTGCTGCTCCGGCAGCCGCTGAGGCCAGTTGCATTGGTTGCTGCTTGGACGGCCCCGGGGCCAGCTGCCTGAGGCCACTCCAGCAGCCACCCTAGCGGCTGGTCCCGGGGTCTGGTCTGCCGCCCCAGCAGCCGCCTCAGTGGCTGGCCCTGGGGTCTGCTGCTCCAGCAGCCGCCTCAGTGGCTAACCCTGAGACCTCCCCAGCAGCTGGCCCCAGGGCAAACTCCTCGGGCGGCCCTGGGTCAGCCACACTAGCAGCTGCAGCTGCGGAAGCCATGGAGGTCCTGGAAAGTCATGGAATCCGTGACCTCCATGACAGACTCGCAGCCTTACTCTTAACACCCCTGTGAGATAAGGAAGTGCTACTCTCTCCCTTTTACAGAGGGGTAAACTGAGGCACAGAGCGGCTTAATGATTTGCTGAAGTCTGTAGTAGAGCAGGGATAGGAACGCGGGTTTCCTGAGCGCCAGACTAGCCCTCTACCTCCTAGACCATGCTTCGTCCTTATGTATCTAGCCAAACAAATACGTTATGTTAGATGGGGCTATATTTCATTGCTGGGTGAGGGGATTTCTCCAGGTAGGTCAGTTTAAGGTTCTAAAGCTCAGCAGGATTGAAGGTGCTTTAGAAATGTAAAGCATTATTAATAATAATAATTGATCACACAGCTCCGCTCTTAATTTAAACAAGAAGGACTTTTATAATCTCTTCCACCTTCTGAGCCCTTCGAGCAATTTACCATTTGTCAAGAAGAATTAGTGGGAGATGTAGCTGCTCTTCTTAGCAGTGCAGATTCAGGGACATCCCAGAGATGGATGGGAACGGAACAGAACTGAAATAAATCTCTCACATTCAAAGCTGTGAATTCCATTCTCTCGATTTAATCATAAAGAGATTTATTCCAAGCCATTAAAATCCTGTTGTAGAGTCAGCTAAAGATGTTTGAAACCTGAAAGCAGAGAGGTTTTCCTCAGTTTGTAATCTCAGACCCAATCGTGTAACTGCACGCATTTGTTATACCTTGAAGCAGGGCCGCCGAGAGCGAGTTCGGGCCCTGGTGAAAAAAAATTTTCAGGCCCCCCAGCAAGGGCGGATCGGCTAAACAGGGCCAATGAGAGGGGGAAGAAGCCGGGGAAGCCTGCCCTGGTCCCCCTTCCGGACTGCTGGGCCCCGGTAATTTGTACAGGCTTCCCCTCCCTCTCGTCGGCCCTGCCTTGAAGTTACCACTCTAGATTTTGGTAATTCATTAGTCTTCAATACAATCAGTGTTTATTGTCTCTGTGTATTACTAAGCCTATGTATGCAGGAATTAATCTAACCTAATCAATATTTCCTACAAAAACAGAATATTAAAAGACATGAATGTTACAAAGTCAAACATACATTCAGAAGTCAGGAAAAGCCAGAATTGAAGTTGCTTGTTCTGAAACCTTTATTTCTTTTTCTGAAACTTAATAAATAAAATTCAGTCTGAGGTTGAGACTCAACAGTGAAAATTTCAGCCCCAATGGTTAAAGTCGGATGGTTATAAGCAATTAAAAACGGGCGCTTGTAGTTGGATGTGTCAGGCAACCTTAACTACAGGCTTTGCTCTGCATTCAGCAGTAGTAACACAACATAATATATAACGTATTGATTATTTGTATTGCAGTAGTGCCTAGGACACGTAGTCATGGACCAGGACCCCATTGTTCTAGGCACTTTGCAAACACACACCAAAAAGACGGTCTCCACCCCAAAGATCTCACAACCCAAGTGATATACTATATAGCCTTCACAATATATAATCATATAATACCTTGTTTTTCTATTTCTCTTTGGCCGTTCCACACAAAAGCACACCCCTCCCTGCATCACTGAGCCTACCTCTGATATTACATTCCCACCACTCAGGGGGCAGCAGCAGGAGAAAGGGCACAGAGGTGGGAGGGTGAAAGACAGAAGAACCTATCACGCCTGTGCATTTCTTTTCTTTTTACAGAGCAGCTCCTTTTAATGATAACTTCACCACCGAGAGCCCCTGTGTGGCTGGCTCTGGGCTGAATCCTGGCCCCATGCCCTCTGCCCATACCCTGGGGTTGTTCACCATAGCAGTCATGGAAGGCAGGGACTCCTGGCAATACCCCCTTCTGAGCCAACGCCTCCCACATTTGAGGCAGTGCCGGCTTCCCCAGATATAAAGGAGGCGGTGGCCGCTTTGCACCACCACATCCTCCCTTCCTGGCAGGCTTTTCCCCTCAGAGGGCCTCTGTCTGGGAATGAGTTTCGCTGCCAGTTTTGAAAATTTGCCATCTCTGCCCCATTCGGAGGCACTCAGCTTTTGATGTCATTCCCAGCAGAGCACCTGAGGGACCTCTGTGGCCTACCATGCCCTAGCTATGGCCCATAGCCATTCCACACAGCTCACTTGGGACAGAGTCATGTGGTCAAAGGAACGGACACCACATGGCTTGGTCTCATGTGCCAGTCACACAGGTAGACTAGAGCCTGCTGCTTGCCCTGCCCTGTGCCGTGTGGAGCGATGCTTTGTGGGAGCTAGCTGAAGAATTGGCTTTAACCACTGGGGTCTGTGGAGTTGGCAACCGCTGGCTGGAATTGGCAGGGAGGCCACCTTATTTCACGGGGCGAATTGGACAGCAAAGGAGCAAGCGGAGTGTCCCAGCACAGCCGCGCACACAATGCACTAACCAAGACCATTGGAAGGAAAATGAGCGGGCGGGAGAGAATCCCGTGCTGGCAGTAGCTGCCTGGTCTCAATTTACTCCTGAAGAGTTTTCTAATAGCATCAGCGAAGGCTGCGCACGCTTCACTGAGAGTCCTGAAAGTGTTTATGGGATGATTTGTGCGGAGCAGTTTCTCCATTTGGACAATTCTCCCAGTTCTGTATGGGCAGGGACTAGGACCCAGCAGCTGCTGCTGTTTCACCAAGTCCACAGAGGAGTATGGAGCAGGTGGGCAGTCCAGGATGGGGCCAGTGGGTTAGGAAAAAACAAAGTGGGAATAACTGGGTGAAATTCTCTGGCCTGTTTTCTGCAGGAGGCCAGACTCAATGATCTAAGGGTCACTCCTGGCCTTACAATCTATGCCTGAAACACGTCCAAACCGACATCCGTCTCCAGAACCAGAGTCAAATGGAACTTGTCTTAAAAGTTCTGAACTGTTCAGAACAGGTGTTTTTTTCCTCCCTCGTGCCTTCTGACCGCCAACACAAGCACAAAGTGTGGCGTTGCCACAAGAAATGGCACCCTGAGAGTGAGTCAAATCCTGAAGTCCATGCTCTGCTTCTACCCAGCCCTGCTACATGGATCCATTGCACTCCTCTCTACCTGCCAGACACAGATTCCTCTGCCGGAGTAGTGTTGAGGAGGCCCTCTAGAGCAGTGGGTCTTGAAGTCAACACCCACTGAGATACACAAAGACTGTTCAGACCTCCCCAAGCTATTATTTCAGACAGTCTGCACATTCAGGCAGACATCACTGCATTGGTTACACTTGGATCACGTTTTCAAGCTCTTCTTTACAACCATGAGTGTTGGGAACGTAAAGCTGAGGCCCTGGTCTACACTAGAAAAATTGGTATAACCACGTAGGTTAGGGGTGTGATTAGTTACTGATCTAGTTTGACCAGTATAAGCCCTAGTGTGGACACATGTCCACCCGAATAAATGTGCCTTACAGATATAGGTGCCGACTCCCTGGGTGCTCCAGGGTGCTGAGCACCCACCGGCAGCCCCCTTATGAACATCTCTCCCTCCCCCCAGTGCCTCCTGCCCCTTAGTGGCTCCTGCCGATCAGCTCCTTCCCCTCCCTCCCAGTGCCTCCCGCCTGCTGCAAAACAGCTGTTTCATGGCGTCAGGCGGTGTCGGGGGAGGGGAGAGGAGCGAGGGCGCAGCGCGCTATGGGTTGGCATCGAGGTTTGTTGCATGGATTGGTTCCTGAGTTAGAGTTGTTATGGTGCGGTGTGTGGTTGCTGGTGAGAATATGCTTAAGGTTGGTGGGTTGTCTGTGGACGAGGACTGGCCTGCCTCCCAAGGTCTGTGAAAGTGAGGGATCATTGTCCAGGATGGGTTGTAGATCACTGATGATGCGTTGGAGAGGTTTAAGCTGAGGACTGTAGGTGATGGCCAGTGGAGTTCTGTTGGTTTCCTTCTTGGGCTTGTCTTGTAGCAGGAGGCTTCTGGGTACACGTCTGGCTCTGTTGATTTGTTTCCTTATTTCCTTGTGCAGATATCGTACAACTCTAACTCAGGAACCAATCCATGCAACAAACCTCGATGCCAGCTCTGCCCACATATCTACACCAGCAACACCATCATAGGACATAAGCAGATCAGCTACAACATCACCGGTTCATTCACCTGCACGTCCACCAATGTTATATATGCCATCATCTGCCATGTACATTGGCCAAACTGGACAGTCACTACGTAAAAGGATAAATGGACACAAGTCAGATATCAGGAATGGCAATATACAAAAGCCTGTAGGAGAACTCTTCAACCTCCCTGGCCACACAATAGCAGATGTGAAGGTAGCCATCTTACAGCAAAAAAACTTCAGGACCAGACTCCAAAGAGAAACTGCTGAGCTTCAGTTCATTTGCAAATTTGACACCATCAGATCAGGATTAAACAAAGACTGTGAATGGCTAGCCAACTACAAAAGCAGTTTCTCCTCCCTTGGTGTTCACACCTCAACTGCTAGCAGAGCACCTCACCCTCCCTGATTGAACTAACCTCGTTATCTCCAGACTGATTCTTGCCAGCATATTTATACCTGCCCCTGGAAATTTCCATTACATGCATCTGACGAAGTGGGTATTCACCCATGAAAGTTTATGCTCCAAAACATCTGTTAGTCTTAAAGGTGCCACAGGACTCTTTGTCGCTTTTTACAGATCCATACTAACACAGATACCCCTCTGATACTTAACTGAGTAAGGATCTGAGTAAAAACGAAATGAGGACTTCAGGGCTTGGCCCAGAATTTCCAGGTGTGACTGGAAGTGGGAAGCACCATCACTCTCAGGAGAGATCCTGTTCTTGGAAGATTTACAGTCCAATTTTGCTGAAGAGGGGCCAGATTCTGAAATCCTTCCTGACGTTGAACAGTGCCTTACTCAGGAAATGCCCCACTGAAGTCAATAGGACTATGCATGGAGTGAGGTATTATTCAGCATGAGCAATCCAATTAGTCCAAAACAAATTTGAACTTTGAACCCTTTAGAGGGTTACCTGTCATAGGTGGATATGATTACTGATGGCTCTGGACAGGTGTTGTAGAGAATAGATGCTGTGGCACCTGATTGGTACCTAATCCTTCTTTTGCAATGTGATGGATATTGCACAGTTGGAGACGATGAGCAGCAGCAGCAGCAGAACTGGTTAGTATTCCTCTTCGTCTAAGATGCCAGATGTCCTTTATCAGCTCCCTCACCCAAAACATCCACAATCAAGGCAGTAGAAAACAACTGCCTCAAGCTATTGCATACTAAGGCAAGGCTCTGTCAACAAAACTAGCACCATCCGTGATGTGATGTTAGACCTGACTTCGCCTGCATCACCTATTATAGCTCAGCTGGTCCCCGCAGGCCACTCACTAGAACAAGATCCAAGAAAATGGTAAAAGCCAGAAGAAAAGAGGAGGTGGATTCGTGCCTCAGCTACAGAAGCCAGAGCCCACCAATGCATCCACATGGTCTGCACGGATAAGGACAAGTTCTTAGGACAGATCTTTAGGTACAGACCACTCAGGGGACCTGCCATGCAGTATGCAGCTGAAATCCCCCAGGTTTGTTGCTCCTGGTGACTCCAACATCCATATAGATAATATCAAGGACACCATAGCATCCGAATTCCCCCAGTCTCCGGTGTACACACTGTATCCCCGCACTAAGGGGGTTAAGTGTAAGAATTCATCATACTGGAAATTAGTTCATCATAAATCTCTTTGTTATAACTCCTGGCATGTCCTGGTAATCTATGGGGGGGGGGGGGGGGGAGGGGGCAAAGCAAACAAAGAAAAGAGAAGTGTTGCTGCTGCTGCTAGGTTTTATTGTCTCCCTCAGCATCTGGCACATTTTCATCAGGAACCAGCCCTGAAAAGTTTTGATCTGTGGGAAGCAAGTCAAAACAAAAGAAATCCTTGATGAGTGCTCGCGGTTTGCTTTAGCAGCTGCAAGGAGAGAATCACCCGGTTGAGGGCTTAGTTCAGAACAAAGCAAGTATTTCATTCCTAGCCTGTGAACCCACCAAATGGAGAGAACATCCCAATCCCCACCCCACCTAGGAACTTTATAATTATTATTTATTAGTTGTATTACAACAGTACCTAGAGGCCCTAACTGAATTGGGATCCAGTTGTACTAGGCACTCTACAAACGCGTAGCACAAGTCCCTCCCTGCCCTGAAGAATTTCCAGTCTGAATAGAGAGGACAGAGAAAAGCTGGCGACATCAGTATTATCCCGTTTTTACGGCAGGAGGAGTGGGTGCACAGAGAGACGAAGGTCGCCTGGGAAATCTGTAGCCAAGTGGGGAATTGGACAAAAGCAGAACTTGGGCTCAGATCTGCAGAATAATCTGGCCCTGAAAGTGAACGTTTTTGGAAGTGTTGCCAAGTCTTGTGATGTTATCGTGAGTTTCGTGACATTTGGGGTGAAAGCCTGGCCCCATTCAAATCAATGGCAAAAATCCCCTTGACGTCAATGGGATCAGGATTTTATCCTTGGTGTTTTCCTTAAAGCCCCAGCTCCCGGAAGCAATTGATCATGTGACACCCTCAGCTTTCATTTTGTTTGAGAAAAGCAAGTTTCTAGCCTTCCTGGTTGCAGAGACCTGAAAACGTGAAGTGAGCTCACCCTCGTGGCTCAGAAACTAGGAGGCAAAGAAAAAGAACCCATTTATGTCTTTTAAAAATCTCGTGACTTATAAGCCAATCTCATGATTATTTTGGGACTGATTCATGATTTTGAATGCTTGGGATACGTGATACTGTTTTAATGACAGAGGAAGCAGCAGTGCAGACCCCCCAGTCCTCTCCTGCTCTCTGCTTGTTTTCAGGCAGCTAAGGTTTGTACCTTGGGGCTGGTCTACACTGTGGAGGGGGTCGATGTAAGATACGCAACTTCAGCTACGGGAATAGCGTAGCTGAAGTTGACATATCTTATTTCAACTTACCTCCCGTCCTCACGGCGCGGGATCGACGGCCGCGGCTCCCCCTGGTGGAGTTCCGGAGTCAACGGGAGGGCGTTTGGGGATAGATATATCGCGTCTAAACGAGATGCGATATATCGATCCCCGATAGATCGATCGCTACCCGCCGATCCGGCGGGTAGTCTGGACGTACCCTTGGTTTGAAGATGTACAAGTGCTACTCCCCCCGTGACAGTTTCCCTTCCGACAGCAGTCCCTCCACTGTGTTTTCATCTCCCCTCATTATTTTACAGATACCACGTGGCATCTGCTACTTTCAGGGTCTCTCTTATTAGTGTCCTTTTAGAAGCAACAGATTTTAGTAAACTTCTGCCCCTCACAGTTATGCTTAGAAAAGTGACTGTAAAAAAGCTTCTTATTCACCATAAATGATCTCTGAGGCCCAGATTTTTAAAGCCATTTAAACGTTGCTGCACTCAGCATCACAGTGCCTAACTGATTTAGGGGCCTAAATCTTATTTGTACAGGGGATTTAGGCACTTGGGCATTTAAATTCCATTGAGGATTTAAATTCCTAAATGCCTAGAACCCTTTTGTAAATGAGATTTAGGCTCCTAAAGCAGTTAAGTGCTGCGATGCTGAGTGCAGCAACACCTAATTAGCTTTAAAAATCTGGGTCCATGTGCCTTTACTGTAGGGTGACCAGATGAGAGGAAGAAAATATCGGGACACATGGGGGGCGGAGCGAAATATCGGGACAAACACCTAAATATCGGGACAGTCCCGATTTTATCGGGATGTCTGGTCACCCTACTTTACTGTAGTGTTATGAAAGCATCCTGTAGCTTTAAGAGCCCAGTGTCGAATGAGACTTACGTCCTAGGCACATGATCTCGGACTGCTGGACCCAGCCATCCAGTTAATAATGCTGTAGGTGCATCATGGATCGAGTCTTACTGCAGTCCTGCAACATCTCACTCATTTCAAGGCAGCTTTTAAAATACCTTCCGCTTCTGAAGCAGGATTTTACAGCATCTCTGAACACAGCATTTGAAATCTCTCTCTCTCTTTATGCTCCCTCATTGAAACTGTCACAGTTTAACAGCCCTGCTTCCATGTCCTCAATATGTACAGTAATTCATTGGCGACCTTTGCTCCTGCTAGCACTGCAGAGCCACTAAAGCTGCACGAAAGGGAACCAGATCCTGTTCTAGTTCATGCACCATACACAAAACCATCTGCCAGGTTTGGAGCATAGGACTTTTATCAGCAGCGTGATATAAGAGGCAGAAAGAACTCACCTAGTTTTTCATATGGCCAGGCTGAGGGCCAAATGCTTCCTTCCCTAGCTGAAATTCCAATAGACTCCATTAGAATCCTCCGGCTTGTCTATATTAGGTTTCTTCTCTCTTCGTTTCTACTTATAGGAACTGTAGCGCTGGGACCAGTAGAGCTAACAGATCTGTTGCTCTGTTCCTTGTGCTAGTTGCCCAATGAAACCTGTAGGATTGGAACCAGGTGAAAAATTTCAGCTGAATATATTGGGTAAAATCGTGGCCGCATCAAAGTCTCTTTGACCCCTTATTTCCAGTAAGAGTGATGCACAAGGAGGGGGGTTAAGGAGTCTCTACTTCCCCTGCAAAGAGCAGGGCACAATGCTCAAGAGGTTGCTGGGAGGAGAGGCTAGCCAGAGGGCTTGCTCACCACGGGCCTGATTCCCCACTGCCATGTAGCTCGTGTGTACGGCTACCAAATTATTATTATTTACTGCGTCTATTAGGGTAGTGCCAACTGAGAATAGGACCCCACTGTGCTTGGCGCTGTACAGACACGGAATAAGAGACAGTCCCTGCCCGAGGAGTTTACAATCTAAATAGATAAGACAGGTCCAGGGCAGGGGAAGGGGAAAATGCAATGATTGAAGTCATGTTAGTGCTGTAAGCTTTTGGTTTTGTTGTTTAAATTCTTTCTGTGGGCTATATTAGGCGGGGATTAGCTAGATGGAAGGACAAAGAAAAGGAAGGGGGTGGAGACAAAGAGGAAGGGGGTGGGAGGAGTTGGGGAGAATAGCCAATCAGCACAGGGGAGAGAATGTTTAATGTGAAAACTGCAGAAGGTCATGGTTCCCTGCTAGAACTGCTCTCTGCAGCTGCTGTGTCAGCTTCAGCCTCTGGCTGGCTCCCCCACTGCAGTTTCTTTCCCAAGGGCCCCATTGCTGGAAGAGGGGGTGTTGCAGGAGTGCTAGTGCACTTGCGGGGGGGGGCAGTGTCTCACCTGCACAGTCCTGGGTCTGAATTAGAATGGCTGCATTTTGCAACTTTGCACAGATGTGGATGACTACACAAAAAAGTAGGGCAGTGGGGACAGAAGTTCTATGTTGCCAAGGAAGCATGGCCTACTGATCAGGTGACATGCCCTGTCCCTCACCAAGCAGGTGCCATACGTTGCAGTCACCATTAGCCTGATGCATACGGCGCTTCTATAGTAAGGAGAGGTTATAAGCAACCTGCCCTCAGACACTTTGGCTCTTGTATTTGATATACAGAGGGTACCACTCTGCTCCCACACTATTTCATGCACTGCATGCTGGTTAATAACATGAGAGGACTCCATGTTTTTAAAATGAAACCGACTCTTTATTAAGATAACTATTTTGCTGCAACTGACGCTAGCATTACAGCCATGTACACACAGACTGACTTCCTGGAGTCTCCTCCAAATGCTTCCCTCCTGCAACCTGTGCTCCTCCCTCCGAGTTCCAGGCAGGCTGCTACAGACACCATGATTAGAAGCGTTAGGTCAGAGCAGGATTTAACAGTAAGTTTTACGCCCTGGAAGTTAGGAAAAAGATAATCATCTTGTGAGTTGCAAAGTGAGCTCACGTGAGATGAGCCTCACTCAGAGTGAACAAATGTGGATTCCTACAGAGTCACTACAAAGTATTGAGCTGCCCTTTTTCTGGCTTAAGGGAATCCAGAGCGTGACTCAAGAGTAGACAAGCTAACGAGCAGCAGCGGCCTGGTGATCTTGCCTCTAGTTCCTTGCCTTTCATACTCCACTGGCGTCTCAACGTGCTTTAATTGTGACGAGCAAAGTGCTAGATTTGCAGTGACTTGTCCAGCAAGACATGGCAGCCATTGTGTTTTCAGCCAAAAAAGGCCTGTCAAGTTGCATGGAACAGGACATTTTAAACACACTTTTAAATCAGCAGCCAGTGATGGAGTGTTTTGAATCTGGGCCTGAATTGGGTTTTCAGATCCATCTTTTCTTTCCGCTCTACCTTCCGCCGGTGGCAGCTGCTGCTCCACATCGGGGCCGTAAGGCATCATGAGGGTTAAGATGCAACGTGAAACATGAACAGAGGCACAACTTCAAGCTGAAACAGGCCTAGCAGGCTCAGCTGGAGCCATCATCGAGCCTACCGGGCAGGTGCCCCTATGGAAACTAAATCTCCTTTGAAATGGGCTGTTACACACCACTTGGAAATTCATATTCCCTGCAGGAAGGGGGCGGGGATGGGGGGGGGGGGGAAATAAGGTCTGTGCACTGACATCAGCGTTGAGTGTATGTAAGAAAAGCAGAGGAAATGCTGCCAACATAATCAGAGTTAGTGAAAACGTAGGGTGTGTGTGTATGGCGGGGCCCGGGGTAGTGGTGGGGGAATAACTGCTTCAGGAATCATTAGCATGACCTGAACAGCCTCCCTGTGAATGAGGCTAATTTTCTATCTAGTCTGCTTGGAATGTTACTTATTTGCAGTGAGGAGACACCTCTTACTCTTGAGATAACACTGATCTCCGGGAGGATCCTGCACATTTAACACCTCGGAGGTTAGAAATTGGCCCAGAAGTTGGCTTTATGCACCAGTGTTGCTGCCCAGCATTCAAAAATCAGGAGGCAGGCCCCCAAAATAATGAGATTTTTTAAAATATAAAAATAACACTACATTTGGGTTCATTTTAATAAATTAATAGATTTTAAGGCCAAAATGGAACCATTCTGATCACCTACTCTGACCCCCTACATACCACAGGCCAATAGCCCTCCCAGGAATTAATTCCTGCCTCAAATCCAATAGCTGTGGCTGAACTAGAGAATATCTTTTAGAAAAATATCCAGTCTTGATTTAAAGATTCCCAGTGATGGAGATTCCACCACGTCCCTTGATACATTATTTCAATGGTTAATTCCCCTGTTATAAATGTGCTGCTTGTTTCTAGTCTGAATTTGTCTAGCTTCAGTTCCAGCTATTGGATTGTTAGATTTGTCTGCTAGATTGAAGGTTCTCTATTATCAAATTTCTGTTCCCCATGTAGATACTTATAGACCATGATCAAATCACCCCTTAACCTTCTCTTTGATAAGCTAAATAGATTAAGCTCACTGAGTCTTTCACTATAAGGCATCCGAAGAAGTGGGTTGTAGCCCACGAAAGCTTATGCTCTAATAAATTTGTTAGTCTCTAAGGTGCCACAAGTACTCCTGTTCACTATAAGGCACGTAATTCAGTCCTTTAATCATTCTTGTGGCTCCTTTCTGAACCCTCTCCAATTTCCTTTATAGTGCTTGTGACACTCGTGCCAAATACAGAGGTAACATAACCCCTATATTCCTTCTTGAGATTCCCGTTTATACATCCAAGGATCACATTAGCCTTTTTGGCCACAGCATCACTCTGGGAGCTCATGTTCACCTGATTATCCACCATGATCCCCAAGTCTTTTTCAAAAAGTCACTGCTTCCCAGGATAGAGTCCCCATCCTGTAAGTATGGCCTACATTCATTGGTCCTAATGTATCACTTTTTTACATTTGGCCATTTTGAAATGCATATTGTTTGCTTGTGCCCAGCTTACCAAGTGATCCATACTGCGGTGTATCCATGACCTGTCCCATTCATTATTTACCACTCCCAATCTTTTTGTCGTCTGCAAGCTTTATCACTAATGATTTTATGTTTTTGTCCAGGTCATGATAAAAAAGTTAAATAGGGTAGGGCCAAGAACTGATCCATGCAGGACCCCACTAGAAACACACCTGTTCAATCATGATTCTGTGGTTTTTACAATTACACAGAATCATAGAATCATAGAATATTAGGATTGGAAGAGACCTCAGGAGGTCATCTAGTCCAATCCCCTGCTCAAAGCAGGACCAACCCCAACTAAATCATCCCAGCCAGGGCTTTGTCAAGCCAGGCCTTAAAAACCTCTGAGGATGGAGATTCCACCAGCTTCCTAGGTAACGCATTCCAGTGCTTCACCACCCTCCTAGTGAAATAGTGTTTCCTAATATCCAGCCTAGACCTCCCCCACTGCAACTTGAGACCATTGCTTCTTGTTCTGTCATCTGCCACCACTGAGAACGGTCTAGCTCCATCCTCTTTGGAACCCCCCCTTCAGGTAGTTGAAGGCTGCTATCAAATCCCCCTTCACTCTTCTCTTCTGCAGACTAAATAACCCCAATTCCCTCAGCCTCTCCTCGTAAGTCATGTGCCCCAGCCCCCTAATCATTTTTGTTGCCCTCTGCTGGACTTTCTCCAATTTTGAGAGCTATTTTGAGAATTATTAGGCAGTCAGTTTATAATCCATTTAATGTATGCCATGTTAATGTTATATCATTCTAATTTCTTCATCAAGACATTATGTGGTACCAAATCAAATACGTTACAGAGATCTATTATATCAACACTATTGCCTTTATCAACCAAACTTGTCATTTCATCAAAATATATCAAGTTAGTTTGACAAGATCTATGTTCCATTAACCCTAGTTAATTGACAGTAATCCATTAATTCTTTATTAATTAAGTCCTATATTAGCTGTTCCACTATTTTGACCAGAAGTAAAGTCAGGCTGACAGGTCTATAATTACCCATTTCATCCTATTCACTCTTTTATATTGGCACAACATTAACTTTCTTCCGGTCCTCTGGAATTTCTCCAGTATTCCAAGGCATCCCTAGTACAATGGGGCCCCATTCTTGGTTGGCCCTTGGGCTCTACCATAATAAAGATGATTATGGAAAATCAACATTAACGGTCCAGAGAGCGCCTTGGTCAACTCTTTTAAAATTCTTGGATGCAAGTTATCCAGACCTGCTGATGTCTAACTTTAAATGGCACCAGGAAGCAAGTCGGCCCCTGAATATCGGGCTTAAGTGGGACTTAAGTGGTGGATAGGCCGTGTGCTAACATCCTAATGTTTGTGGTCTCCAAATGAAGGCAATATGTATATATGCAAGGTATTATTTATATATGAAAAAGCCCCCAAAGCCCAGCAGTATTTCCATTCCTGTTAAATCCCCCGTTCAGCTTGATAGAACAGACATTGTTGCAGGTGTGTCTTGGTTCTAGCCTGCAGATGTCGACCTTCTTGTTCACAAAAGATTAAGTATTTTCTCTCCTTTCTGAAGAAAAAAAACAAAAATTAAGCATTAATAGGTGGAAAGAATTTAGGATCTAATTCTGAGCATTCCCCTGGGGCTAGAAATGATTTCCTGCTGTAATTTTTTTTTTAACTCTTCAAAAAATAAAGCAGCAACTTCAAAGAGCCGTTTGCCTCCTTTGCAGAACATGACAGGCATCAGTTCGTGAAAGTATCAATGTTGTGATATGGTGCAGATTGCGGTGGTTTACAGATCAGACCCCAAGGTCACAAACTGCTGGATCTGCAGTTAATACCACTTGACAGATACATTTATATTTTCTCATTCATGGATGCTAATGGGAGGTCCCATTCCATATGAGACATTCCCCCAGGTCAAGGTAGGAGAAACAGGAAGTATTTGAAAAGAGTGCATCTCTAGTAAAGCATTTACCCTCTGGAGCAATATTTTGTGTGTGTGTGTGTGTTTGTGAAAGGTGTCAAAGGAACAGCCTCAGAAACTGCTCTGTTTAACCAGGGAACAGATACAGCATCAGCAATACGTGGCTCTCATGTAGCATCAGCCAAAGATCTCAAAATGCTTTACAAAGGCAGATACATACAAAGAGGCATAGAGAAGTGAAGGGTTTTGCTCAAGGTCATTGGCAGAGCCGGGAATAAAGCAATACCCTGCTCCACTCCTCTATGCACTGGACCGCGTTGCTTCCCAGCGCAAGCTTCTCCTCTGCTGCTTTACTAATGTGCCAGAACTTTAACCCAGAGAGAGCCCTTCTCAGCATCTTAGAGCTGTTTGTTCTTTGTGCCCATTCAGTCCTCTCCTTTCTGGTGAGACTGCCAACAAGGGGCGGTGTGATGTCCACTGGGAGATAGACTGAGACTAGGAAATTCACATCTCCTACGCTACACAACAGCCATGAGATTAAACAGTTCAGCTGTCAGTTGCTATTAGCCTGAGCTGGGTTTGAACTAGTGACCTAGGGGCGAAAGGTTTTATATTAGCATCGGGCTCATGTTTGACCCTGGATCCAAACCCTCCTACATATTGCGGGATTTAGGGCAGAGGGCTCAGTGTGGCCCATTACAAAGGTTGGATCAACCACAAACTGGATCTATATGTGGGTCTGACCTCAAACTTCCCCAAAGTTTGGTGAGCGATGTTCAGATACTGGGGTTTGGTTCAGGCCCAGGCAATTGCCCTCGAAAAGAGCCTGATATAGTGTCGGTATAATAGTGAAACCCTAGAGTGAAAGGCAATGGAACCAGAGGCCCCAAACTCATGTATCCCAATACAACGTTTCGGGAAGTGGCATTGCCTTGGAACTTTCTTTTGTTGCCTGATACTTAACATGTTAACTACTGCAAGGCCTCCTTCTTCCCTCTCTGCTTTCATCCCCATGGCCACAGAACGGGGAGCGAGGTTGGCAGGGTTCTGCTGATTTTCTCTAGCAGGTGCAGCTGTTCAATTCACCTTGCCCACATAAGGGAGGTGGATGTGACCCTTCTGGCCAGAGGAATGCAGAGTCAAGGGCTGAGTAGCGCTAAGGGAATGGAGATTTGGTTTGGTTTTAATTTGGAACAAACCAATGCCTAGGAGGCAGGGGTGTGTGTGTTTTGAACCCACCTTGAATGCCACCTCTGCACAGGACAGCTGCCCAGCCTGTGTTTTAATGTGTTCTAACTGCAGATGGGTGATAGCAATTCGAAGACTATCTAGAAGGGGTGTCTCACAAAGACGTTCAGACAGCCTTTGAAGTGGAAGGGACTGTTGTAAACTCTGGGCCTAAAACGATTGAGTCAAGTTGAGATAAGCTCCCTAAAGTCTGGATTCTTCTTAAAAACTCTTGGGGCTGCAAAACAGAGCTGACGACCTCACAAAAACAAGCCCTCCCATGAGATTTCTACTGCTCTCTTCCCCTGGCTTAGCCAGAGAGTCTCATGCCAAGGATGGCCATTCTCATGAGAGCTGGGCCTGAGAAGGAGAGAGCACTTGTACCAATGCGAAAGGCTTCAGCAATTGCAAAGGCAATGCTCTGAAAAATCCCATCGGAGTCAGCTTTGGTGCTGTCAGCAACCAGGCCTAGTGGCTGGTGCAGGAGCCCAGGGTCAGGACCGGAGTCAGAGCCCAGGCGACAGAGTCCAGGATCAGAGCCAAAGTCAGAAATTGGAGCTGAGGCTCCGAACCTGGTCACCTGAAGAGAGGCGTGGCAGGAGCAGGGCTGGGCACAAGCAGGCACAGGAACACATGCAGCTGTGTGGGTGCATGCTTTGAACAGCCATTTGCCTAACGCTGCTGCTGGGCTTAAGAGCATGCCAGGTGGTTCCTCATGCTAATCAGGTGATTCTGGTGCCAGCCAATTGTGATTCAGCTGCAAGTCCTCCATTGCTCACTAGGAAGGTGGAGCTAGCTGGTCCCACGCTCAGCTGTAGCCTGCAAGCCCTAATTACGGATAGGTGCAAGGTTTGAGTAAAGCTTCAAATGAAGTTTCTGTTGTATCCGTTTCCTTAGACCATAAGCTCTTCAGGGCAGGAATAATGGCTTTGTATGAGTTTGCACAATGGAGCTCTATTGATTGGGGCCTCTGGGTATTAAATAATAATAATCAGTTCACTCTTTGATAAGGAAAACAGGTGTAAAAATGTTCAGAGCTGCCCAAGTGACTTAGGAGCCCAAGTCACACTGAAATCAGTGAGATTTATGTTGCAGTCCTAAGTCTGTTAGGCACATTCAAAACTGTAACCTGTAGACCCCTAAAAGGAGAGAAGGTGCAATGTCTCCTCCTGGGCGATCACAGCTTTATTGGGGCTAAATCCATCCCTTTGCACCACCTCTGACTAATCTGAATTGCTAAACAAACCTTGGTCCAGGGTGTGTTATGCAGCGATTACAGATGGAAAGAATCGTCCCTACAGGGTGGGTAACAGCGGCAGAGCTGCTGCTGTTGCAATGCTGAAGTTTCAACAGCACCCCGAACCCCATAATTGCAATGCCTCCACTCTGCAGCAAGCAGTGAGCTGTTGGATCAGTATAGCACAGTGGGTCTCTAACTCAGGCGATTGTGCCCCCCTTCTTTGCGTCTGTAAAGTTTACACACACACACCCCGCTGCAGAAGCCCATATACCGATAAAAGAAATCAACACGCAACTCTCATTGAATATTAAAAACAATAAGGCCTTGATTCAAACAGAGCCAACGACCCATGGTCATAAGAGCAAAAGCAAAAATGCCATGGTAGTCGATGCTTACAGTTAAATGTGCACACTACCTCACGGCAAACGGATTCACGGGCAGATGGCAACGACTTTGTATAATGCTACGCAAGCTTCACCGAAAGCCATGAAAATATGCAGCGCCATCTGAGCACCTGATGTGTCTGGAGGAATCAGTGTTGCTAGTTATTCATTGCTGGGGGTAAAATATGCACAGTACGTTTTTTTTTTCCCCTAAAGCTTCTCATGCCTCCCCCCCGAATACATTCCGTGCCCCCTGGGGGCTGCCCCCCAGTTTCAAAACCTCTGGTATAGCAGCATACCCACCAGCCCTGCCATCTCAGCCCCCAAATCCCACTGTGCAGGAACCCATGGGAGCCCCAACCAAGTTGGGCTCATTGCAGACAGTGAGTGTATACTGCCACCAGGAGTTCCTAAATCACCACCCCAAACCATGCTCAGTTAATCAGGCCTGATTCATTGGGGTCCCACCACCCCTGGAGAGCTAGGAGAAGGATTTGTTACTTTGACTTACACAGACTTCTTACAGAAGAATGGTTTCTTCCAAGGAACTGGGGAGGAGAGCTGTGCAAAGAACGGATTTTTTGGTTCTCTGGCAATTCCAAAATAATTGGGGAAAATATCACATTTTTTTCAAAATTTTAGGTGAATTGAAAAGTAACAAAAAATAAAAATTGCTTTGGGTTGAATGTAATGTTTCATTTATATTCCAAGTATCTTTTATTGTTTTCAATGTTAAAAAATAAAACATATGGAAATTTCTAAATTTTGAATTGAAAAAATCAGTAAGCTTCATTTCAAAACTGTCCAAATAAAACATTTCATTTGTTCGGATTTGTGTGTGTGTGTGTGTTTTCCTGGATTGAAACAATTCAGTGAAACTCACACTTGGTAAATCAACCCCCATCCTTTCATGTATTTATACCTGCTCCCGTATTTTTCACTTCATGCATCTGATGACGTGAGTTCTAGCCCACGAAAGCTTATGCCCAAATAAATCTGTTAGTCTCTAAGGTGTCACAAGAATTCCTCGTTGTTTTTGCTGATACAGACTAACACAGCTACCACTCTGAAACCTGTCACAAATGTTTTGGTTGACCCAAATATTCATTTCTTGCAAAACAAAGTTTTGGACAACAAATTTTGCCTAACTTTATTGTGGAGCTTTTTTTTTTTTTTTTAATGAGTTTATTATTGAAGCCCTGTACATATTTTAGGTAATTCAGTCTCTGTTTTCTTAACAGTGTCCAACTTAGGGATCTGTAGAGCTGTTTCCAGAATTTCCAAGCCATTCTGTCTTCAGTTTATCCTGTGAAGTCTGCAGCTGGGGTCCCTGGAAAAGCTATTGAAAAACAAACCTGGCCCTGGTGTCTACTATAAAATTTAGTTCTGTTCAGATTAATTCTCAATTCTAGACATTCAAAACCAAATCGTTTAAATGCCATTTAGCTGCAATATGATTAAATGACAAAATTCCTTGGCAAGGCACAGATCTTCCTGTCATACCTAGTATACTTTAACTACCACTTTTACAATACATACAGTACCATATTTATTACATTCAGTCTTTCTTATTTTCCATTTCTTCCCTAGCAGTCCTATTCCCATAAACCAGCCTTCCCTTTCTTAGTGGAGTGGTCTGTCAGTATTGATTAGGAGAGCTCCACTTTGAACAACTCAGTGATACCTGTCGTGGCATTTCTTCATTGCAGTGTTATTACACACACACACCCACACACACACCAGCTGAACCTTGCTCTTGGTCCTTATACATTTGTGGTAGATTAGTGTTGACCTGGGGTCAAATCCATCCCTGGTGTAACTTCACTGGCTTTTTAAAATTATTTGTTTAACAATGACCCGTCCTTGGAAATAAAAAGAAAGCCCCTGACCTGAAGGGCTTATGTACTGCACTGTTCAGGGTGTGTTGTGTGTCTCACACTGTGCCTGATCCACAGAGCATATGAATCTCTTACTGGTTCGAGCGACAAGATGTATTTTTCCAGAAAGTGATCTAAACTAAATGAAAAACCCCAGAGAGTCAGTTATACATAAATCTGTGCTTATTTTATTTGTGCTTTTAAAAATAATAGCAGCAGTTTATTGGCCCCACACTGTACCCTGCGGAGATGCCGAAAACATCTACACATTTCTGTTAACTCCAGTCATTAAGTCAATGACAAAACTGGGTTCCATTAAAAATAAAAGAACACCCTAAAAAACAAGCTTTCTGCCGGAGAAATTTGTTTGGTGAAACATTCCAGCCACTTAAACTCTTTGCAAATCGTTCTCAAAACAAACCACACCTAAGTCCCAACTGTCATTCAAGATTAATTGAGTTCTGAGCCATTTTTGGGTACAGTGTGTTATCCGTCTGGCACTCGATCAAAGTCCTGAAAAACAACGTAAGAAATGTTACCTGTAAAGACATCTAGCAACCTGCCCATTATACATATTCTTGCCTGCTATGAAATCAGTAGAGCTGCAGAAATGAGACATCCCTATGCAAACTGTTGTATTTTTAACCATTTTACTTAGCAGAAGAACATTTTGCCTCCTTGAATCATGCTGATAGGAATGGTAAATCTTTCCCCCCTAAGCTTGCAGTGTGAATGGAGTCTTTCTCTTGGCCTCAGTGGGGTTTGGATCAGGTGTAGAAAGTTCAGCACAGCATAAGGAGACTAGCATAAAGATGTAGAAGCAAATAAAAGGGAAGGGTTGTCATGGGTCTAAGAGTTCCAGCTCAGAATTGAGGGCCAGGACTCCTGGGTTCTATTTCTGGTCCTACATCTGACTGGTGTGAACTTGGACAAGTCACTTCAACTCTTTAGAACAGATCATGACCCTCAGTGTTCACTTGTGCAGGGAGTAAGAGGGCATAAGGAGCCCCATTTTGTGCCCTTGTGTAGCGGGGTGGTTCCCCGCTCCAGCCCTGACAGGGTTAAAGCCACCCCTGGGAGAGGGCTGAGAGAAAAGCTGGGCTGATTGGGAGGCAGCCTCAGCTGGAGGACATGCCCCAAACAGACCCAGCTGGCCCTATAAAGGTCAGGACAGCCAGCCATTCAGAAGGCTCTCTCTGGTCTGAGAGGAAACAGGGCCTGGCTGCCTAGCAGAAAGGGTACTAGGAGTGAAGCAGGGCTGGGGCAAGCCAGGGGAGCTCCTGGCTGGCAACTCCCCAGGCTGCAAGGCTTGGTTTAAGGCCTAAAAAGGTACTGGGTGGTAGAGGAAGGCAGCAGGTCCGAACCCCCTTGCCTGTGATGAGTGGCTTATACTGCAGTCTGCCCCAGGGAGTGGGGCTAGATGGTGACTGGCAGTAGCCCAGACTGAGGCGAGGTGGGGTTAGTGGGTGGGGGTTCCCCTGGGTGGGGAGACCCAGAACCTGAGAGTGTGGGGGTACTGCCAGGGGGGCAGCAACCCAGAGAAAGGGGCACTGGGGTCTGTGAGGGGCAAGGGGGCCAGCGGCAAGCAGGACACCAGCCTGCAGAGGGTGCTCCAGGCTGGAAGAGAGGTAATTCCCAGAAGGTACCAGCAGGAGGTGCCGCAGGGGTGAGTCTGCCCGCTTACACCTTGTTACCCATATTGCGGGCAGCAACGTCGGAGGGAGAGTAACCAGGTCGCCATTCCCCCCAGTCCAAGGTGGGTGGGGAGTGGGTGGAGCACTGGCTCTGCCCTTCCCAAATGCACTGACCAGCGCAGCTGAATTGGCACAGAGGGGTAAGTAAGCTGCACCCATGAATGGCTCCTTCTGCATTGGAGAAGGGGGAACCAGGGACCAGACCGAGAATCTGTGTCACGATACAGACCCTGCCCTGCTCCTGGAGCTAGGCTGCTACTCCCTTACTCAGGCTGGATTGCCTGGTGCTGGTCTAGCCCTTTGCGTCTCTATCTCCCCAACGGCAAAACAGACATAATCATTTCTACCTAGACGATAATATCTGTCAGAGGCTGGGTGGGTTAATGTGTATTTATTAAAGTGTCTCGAAATCCTTGGGTTAAAGGTGCTGTATCCTGTACTGGCCGGGTTTTTTATTACTACAGGCTAGTGAATGCAAAGAATTCCCCCCCGCTCCCCCAATAATATAGCCCTGAAAGTCACCCTAGAAAATATGCCCAACAAATTTCCAAACAACATTATTGGTCACTTGACATTTCCACTGTGGGTTTTAAAATGGTCAAGAATTAAAGGTAAACTGCCAATTAGTTATGTTTAAAAATAGCTCAGATAAACCCCAAATGGCAGATGAGAAATATAGAAGGATCAGGAGAGTAAAACAAATACCGGGTTGTGTATGTAAAGATTTTTTTTATTTTTCCTTATTCTAGCTGAATGGCCCATTATATCTTTTCCCTGTAGCCTGCAGACTTGAAAACTAGTTGCAAGCTGAACTGAAGTGGTTGGGATATGTGATCTATAAACACTAAGATAGTTGGAGCATGAAAGCAGATGATGTGAGACTGGGTTTGTGATACTGATGCTATCTCCCTTTCTTTCAGAATTGCCTGGAGTTATGGGACAGAGCCGGCTGGATTGTATAAATGTTACATAGTTTAGTGAGTGTATGAAAGAGGAGTTGGTTTCAAAAGCACTTGGATATAGGCTGCTGTTCTCCTGAGTGCATGGAAGGGAAAAACAAGGGAAAGGGGAGCTTTTCAGAAAGATTCAGTGATTTGGATAATGTTTGACAGTTGCAGACTTAAAGGCTCAATTCAGCTCCCATTGCAGTCAGTGTAAGTTTTACCCTAGACACCACTGGGAGACCGATCAGGCCCTAAATCACCAGCCTCTTTCTTTTACCTCAGGACAGAAATAAAGTTTTTCTATAGATTATTTTTTTAATTATAGCCAATCATTTCCTGGGTGCAGTTCAAAGGCATGCCTTTCAGGCATACAGGGACAGGTGATTCACGCCCCCAACATCCACAGCGCTGCAGTAACTGTGATTATAAACCCAACGAGTTCATGTCCTCAGCTGGTGTAAATTGACATAACTCCATTTAAGTCAATGGATCTACGCTGGTTTATACCAGCTGAGGATCTGGCCTGAATCTCTAAAAGTGGCTGAACCCACTAGTCGCTGGGCACTAATAATAATAAATAATATTCTCAGAGGCCCAAGTCAAGATCTCATTGTGCTGGGTGCTGTACAAACAGAAAGAAGACATTTCCTGTCCCAAAGAGCTGACCATCATTTCTCTCTACACCTTTATCATCACCACCATTATGGTAGTGCCATATTGTGGCCTATGTGCTAGACATTGTGTAGACATAGAAGAAAAAAACATCGCTGACCTAAAGAGATTGTAATTTAAATAGACCAGACAGACAAATATTAAACAGACAAACAACTCATAAGCAAAATATCAAGAGGTACATATTTTAGTTTTTTGCTCCAAGCAGTTCCTCCACCCATTCCTCCAATGTACCCTATCCTTAGGTGACCTTATCCATTCACTATGGCTAGGTCTACACTACGGGGGGGGGGGGGGGGTTGACCTAAGATACGCAACTTCAGCTACGTAAATAGTGTAGCTGAAGTTGTGTATTTTAGGTCGACTTACCTGGCTGTGAGGACGGCGGCGAGTCGCCCGCTGCCGCGCCGCCGTTGACTCCGCTTCCACCTCTTGCCGTGGTGGATTTCCGGAGTTGACGGCAGAGCCATCGGGGATCGATTTTATCACGTCTTCACTAGACGCGATAAGTCGATCCCCAATAGATCGATTGCTACCCGCCAATCCGCCTGGTAGTGAAGACGTGCCCATGGATTCACCTACCATCCCTACAGATAACTCACAAATCTACCTCTCCACACCCAGATCCAGCCCTGCATACCTGGCTGCCTGTCTGACACATCGTCCTAGATGGCCCACTGCCAACTCAAGCTCAACATGGCCAGAACTGAACTGCTTATTTTTCCTCCCCAAGCCCTCTCCACCTCCACCCTTGCCATGGACAACCTCACCATCCTCCCTTAGGCCTACACACACAGAGCCTGATGGGCACTTTTCCCATTCCCATCTTCGTGCCTTCTTCCGTGAATACAAGGATCTCTCATTCCCAGTGTGCGGGGCTGTCCCACCTCATTCAAATCCCTCCTGATGGCTAAGCTTCCAGAAACACGAGGACATAACAGTCAATGCCCTCTCCGTCCCAATATCACAGCGATGAGGAAGAGAAAAAGGATGGGTTAAAATAATTCTAAGATAATACCGCCTCTGGGCCTCCCTGCGTGTCTCATCTTGTATATCAATAGCCTTTAGGTTATAAATTCTTTGGGTAGGGGCTGTTTAAATACTATATCTTGTATACTGTCAAGTATGTTATTGTTGCTAACAAATGTATAATAGTGTTTAATAATAGGTCTCTTTGGGCCTGATCCAGCTCCTATTCAAGTCAGAGGGAGTCTTTCCATTGACTGAATCAGAGTTAGGTCAGCACATAAGCCCCCCTTTTACTTGTTATTGTTCCCAAGAGTATTTTCTCCAGTGGTTTCTCTGGTCTAGTTTAATGTGTGTGCAGCGACGGGGCTCCTATCACATCCATCCAGCAATGATAAGCAGCAATGTATAGAATTTGGTGAGGTCTCTGGAGGGGATCTCCAGAAACTGGTGTGAGGTCCTGACATATTTTCATTAATGATCAGCGAGAGCTTTGAACGACATAGTAATGTCATTTGCAACTTGGGAGCTGATGCAAACCGCAGTGAGATACACTAGCCTATGGAATAATCTTCCACAGGAAGTTCTGGAAGCCTCATTGCTTGGCACATTTAAAACCAGACTGGGCAATGCCCTAGTCTAGACAGTAAGATGCTTTTTCAGGGTGCCCTGGACTGTGAGTCACCTCGTCACTCCCCTGCCTCCAGTGAGAGAGAGACTTGCTGGTGCTTAACTGGGTGTCAGCTTCCTGACAGTACCAGTCTGTTAACCACCCAAGCACTCTCCTCTGGGCAATGCTAGCCCTTACTTTGCTTTGCAGGTTAACAATAGGTGCCACCCAGTCCCCAAGCCCCTTTGAAATGTTCCCCTGTGATATCCAGCCCCTGTCACTGGCTACTCACGGGAATACCAGGTTTGCCATCCCCAAGGGGACAGTGTACACACCAACTTCTTTGAGTCAACTGAGGATGAGCTCCTACATACCATCACAGCCCTGAGATATATTTATAGTGAAAACAGTCATAAGTTTATTATCAAAGGTTAAGATTTAAGAGATAGTAAGGATAATGGAAACAGAAAAGTTACATATACACCAAAACCATAACACACTTCCTAGAGGTTAAACTTAGTTTAGCGAGTAATCCACCTATCTAAAGCAGACTTATCTTGCCCAAATGTCCTTTACAGTGCTTCCAACCAGGGCAGGCTGGTATCCCCTTTTCATGAATGTAATCGCACTGCCCACTTACTTCTTCAGGTGCAGGGTAAGAGATGTCCTTTTGCCTTCTCCTTATATTCCCCCAAAATCCATTGTTTGTGCCCAGAGTCAGGATGGCTCCCTGTGGTTTATTTCCTGGCATGCTGACTTCATGTTGACTTTGCCTCGTCATATTGACGTCATATGCAAAGGGGGTTTCCATTGTGTTGGCTTACAATACTTAATTTACATGTGAACTGAGGCCAAAAGATGAATATACCACCTTTGCCTGGCAAAAACCTGTACAAGACCTGAAGAAGAGTGTCAGTGCATCCCGGCACCTTCAAATGGAGATTTTCGGTAGCAATGTCTGGGCGGGGTGAACGTGTGAAGTAGCAGTCTGGCGTCGCTGCTGGTGCCTCATCTAGCATGTGCATGCCCCGACCCCTTCAGTTCCTTCTCAACCTGTCCTTGGCTTGAGACGGAGTCCGTTAGCGGTGTCACTAAAAACCTTCAACTAAAATTAGATTAAGTTGGATAGCTTAGTTATTAGTAATTTGTTATTTTAATTAGTATAGTTATAGTTAGCGTTAGTTAAACTTAGTTAGATAGCCGTTTAAAAAAAATCGTTTTCCCCATTCCCGCCTTTTTTCATCCTCCGTGGACAGACTAAGTGCCAGTTCCTCTACAAAACTGAGGGAAAAAGCCACATCTCCACCAACCCAAGAACCATTAACAAATAAATGGTCTCCAGCAAGATCACTGCCCATGGTGCCAACCTCTTCCAGAATGAGCACTTTTGATGCACCAAGCACCTCTGGCAGCTTCTGCTCCGGGAGCTCTGCCAGCAGGAGCAAGGAGTCAAGTAGCAGCCACAGAGCGGCCTCCTCTTCCATGGTACCGACTACTCCTGCAAAGGACATGGTACCGCAACCTCAACCACCTGTGATGGCTCCCCCTACGGCACCGAGCTCATTGGCACCAACTGCGGAACCACTAAGTCCGGCACCCATGGCACCGAAGAAGGCTACACATGAAAGGTCGGCACTGGCCTCACTTCCACCTAATGCGGTGGCGCAGAAGGATATGGCACCGATTCCCCTTATGCACGCATCAGATATGGAAGTGTCCTCTGCTCCCAGATCTCCACTGCTCAGCATCGCCTGTTTGCTGGTACTGACGGCACCAGACCAACCAGAATCTCCCACTGCTCCATCTTTTTCAAGTGATGAGGAGGACAACATTAAGGCAGCAGTTTTCTCTTCTGGACACTCCTCCCTAACAGGCATGGAACCTCATTATAGACCCACAGAACAGAGCCAGGGACCTGCCCCCATGGCTCGCTAACCCATGGATGTGCCCTCCCATGCCATTTCCCATTCAATGGCCCCAATCGGACCCATGGGCAGCCTACAGGTCTCAATTCCACAGACTCCCACTTCTCACAGGAAACCTATATGCTCTGAGACGACATCAGTACTGGAGCCCTCTGAGGTAGCAGAGGACATGGATGAGACCACAGAACATCCTCTGATCACAACTCCTCTTCTTCCCCTGACGAGGCTGTAATCCCCCTGCCTCCCACTACTACAGATGACTTCACACACTTTCAGGAGTTATTCTAGCAGGTGGCACAGAGCCAAAGTATTCCTCTTGGGGAGGTACCATAGAATCATAGAATATCAGGGTTGGAGGGGATCTCAGGAGGTCATCTAGTCCAACCCCCTGCTCAAAGCAGGACCAATCCCCAGACAGATTTTTGCCCCGATCCCTAAATGGCCCCCTCAAGAATTGAACTCACAACCTTGGGTTTAGTAGGCCAATACTCAAACCACTGAGCTATCCCTTCCCACAAGAGACGCAACACCAACTCCTCAAGATTCTACACACTTCATCCACGACAAAAATAACTTTGCCCATAAATGACGCTCTGATGGAACCTGCAGAAACAGTGTGGCAAACACCTGCCACCATCCCTCCATAGTACGAACAGGAAATACTATGTGCCAAATAAAGGCATGGACTTCCTTTTTCTCACCCACAACCTAACTCCTTAGTGGTGGATGTGGTCAACCAATGGGGCAAACATCCTCAATTCAAATCCACGCCACAAGACAAGGATTGGAAGAGATTAGACATCCTGGGCAAAAAGTTTACTGTTCTGCGACTCTTCAATTCTGCATGGCGAATTAAATACTCGCTAACAACAATCACGACAATTATACAAAAATGAATGATTTCATCCAGGAAATTCCAGAGGGGAAAGAAGAGACCAATTCCATGCCATCGTCAATGAGGGACAACTTATTGCTAGAGCAGCGCTCCAAGCATCCAAGCGGACACAGCAGCATGCACAATGGCGACAGCCATCGTCATGTACAGAGCATCCTAGTTACACTCATCTGGTATCCCAAGGGAATTCCAGACCAAAGTAGAGGACCTCCCCTTCGACCGGGACAAGCTCTTCTCAGCTAAGATGGATGAGGTCCTCTACTCCATGACGGACTCTAGAGCCACACTGAGGACCCTCGGGATCTACACACACCCTAACAGGAGACTCGGAGACCAGCCTTACGATCAGCATGTCACAATGCCAGCAGAGACCATATGACAATCAAAGACAAAGGCACAGAACAAAGAGACGTCGCCCTAACCAATCTCAGGCTGCGACGTCCCAAGCACCACCAAACCAGATGCAATTTTGAAATGTTGGTCAAGGGTCTGACCAACCTCCCCTGACCACCAGTGCCAATGGAATGAACAATCCAAATCTTTGGTCATCGGCGTTGACCATTTTACCATGCATGGGCCTCTATTACCACAGACCACTGGGTTTTAGAGATCATTCAAATGGGTTATACCATCCCTTTTACCTCCATTCCACCTACCCACTCCTCTTCCCCATCTCTCTTCAGGGACCTTTCTCACAAGCACCTACTGAGACAAGTACATCACCGTCTACAATTAGGGGCCATGGAACAAGTTCCAACACAACACAGAGAGAAGGGTTTTTATTCCCTTTATTTCCTGACTCAAAAGGAAAACGGAGGTTGGAGACCCATACTAGATCTCAGAAAACTCAACCAATTTATCAGTACCCACAGATTCAGAACAGTCACACTGAACTCTATGATTCCTGTGCTGGAAGAGGAGGACTGGTTCTCAGACCTCGACCTACAAGATGCGTATTTTTGCATTACCAGCCATCCCACTCAAGACGATTCCTACGATTCACAGTGGTACAAGATCACTTCCAATACAGAGTACTGCCATTCGGACTGTTAACAGTTCCACGAGTCTTTACCAAAACCCTAGTGGTAGTAGCTGCTCATTTGCGCAGACAGGGAATATTGATATTCCCAAACTTAGATGATTGCCTGCTAAAAGGCCCTACCCTGCCAGAAACATTATGCATTACTCGACAAATGATCTCTTTTTCATTCCCTAGGGCTGCAAATCAATGAAAATAAACCTACCCTAACTCCATGTCGCAGGGCTGATACACCCGTCACTCTTTGCGGGGGAAGAGGTGGGGGCGTTCCGGCCCTGCGGTTGCGTCTGTAGGCTGCCCCGGTCTCGGGGCTGCGTGGCCCTGTGGCCTTAGTCCGACGACCCTTGTGATCAGGGCAGCTCAGCCTGACAGCCGGAATCAATGATATGGCCCCTGTTATCAGGGCAGTCTGGCCTAGTGGCCAAAGAGAGTACTACAGCCCCTGCTGTCGGGGCAGTGCGGCCTAGTGGCCAGAATCAACAATGTGGCTCTTGCCCTCAGGGCAATGCATCCTAATAGAGTCAGAGATATGGTCCTTGCTCTCAGGGCAGTGCGGCCCAATGGCCAGAGTCAATACTACATCCCTTCCTGTCAGGGCAGTGTGGCCCAATGGCCAGAATCAATTATATGGCCCTCGTTCTCAGGGCAGTGCGGCCTAGCAGCCAGAGTCCATAATACTGGTGAGCAGGGCCACCACCCTGGGGTGGGTGGTGGCCAGGATAGGGGTGTGACGGGTTGGATCACAGAAACCCCCTTGGGAGCTGCCACCTGATGTACCAAGACTACCCCTGTTTCTGTTTTCCCTGCCAGCTCAGGACTCCAGCACTCTGTCTTGCTGAGCCAGACACTCCCGTCTGCTCCAACACAGACCCAGGGTCTGAATAACTTGCCCCAAAGCTGCAAGTTTACCTGAAAACAGCTCACAGAAGTGTGCTTGTCTTTAGCGCTCAGATGCCCAATTCCCAATGGGGTCTAAACCCAAATAAATCCGTTTTACCCTGTATAAAGCTTATACAGGGTAAACTCATAAATTGTTCGCCCTCTATAACACTGATAGAGAGATATGCACCGTTGTTTGCTTCCCCAGGTATTAATACATACTCTGAGTTAATTACTAAGTAGAAAGTGATTTTATTAAATACAGAAAGTAGGATTTAAGTGGTCCCAAGTAGCAACAGACAGAACAAGTAAGTCACCAAACAAAATAAAATAAAATGCGCAGATCTATGTCTAATCAAACTAAATACAGATAAGATCCTCACCAGTTCCAGAATGCTCCCTTTTACAGGCTAATCTCCTTTTAGCCAGGGTCCAGCAATCATTCACACCCCCTGTCGTTACTGTCCTTTGTTCCAGTTTGCTTCCAGTATTCTGTGGGGTGGAGAAGCTCCTTCTTTAGCCAGCTGAAGACAAAATGGAGGGGTCTCCCACGGGCTTAAATAGACTTTTCTTGTGGGTGGAGACCCCCCTCCACACTTCTATGCGAAGTCCAGCTCCAAGATGGAGTTCTGGAGTCACCTGGGCAAGTCACATGTCCATGCATGACTCAGTCTTTACAGGCAGAAGCCATTGTCCACATGGTATCATTGTCCACATGTCTCCAGGAAGACTTCTTATGTGGATTGGAGCATTCCAGGATGCATTCAGAGGCGTAGCGAGTGCCCTCCGTACTCTCCGACCGGAGGGGGCCCCGCAAGGAAGGGGGCCCCTAAAAGTGGCAAAATAAATACCGCATTCCAGTTTCTGCATTGTAAGGGGCCCTGCCCGGACATATGTTCGGAGGGGGCCACCGTTCGGAGGGGGCCACGTTCTTTGTTGCTACGGCCCTGGATGCATTGTTCCCCAAATGCTTCCTGATCAGGTACTTAACCTTGCGAATTCCTTCCTAAAGAAGCTGTCCAAATGCCTCACAAAGCTTACTTAGAAATCAAACAAGTATACATAACTTTGAATACACAAATGGTGCCTACCTACAACTAGGATGAACATAACTAATAGATCATAACCTTTACATAGATATGTTACATGGCATATGTAGCAAAACCCTATTCCAGTTATATCATATATACATTTATAAGCACCCCCCCCATAAAGCCTTATGGAGTACACTGTCACAAGGGGAACCCATGCCCACCCTCTCCACCGGGTCGCAACCCAGGGCCCTATCGGTGGCAGGGTTGCCTGCCACCAGCTCAGCGGGGCTCCAACCGAAACATGCCAAGCTTTGCTCCGGTTCTGCGACTGTTTCCCCACAAAACCTCTGTGGGTTACTTCCTACAAGTTGCAGTGGGGGAGGTCTCAAGTTGCAGTGGGGGAGGTCTAGGTTGGATATTAGGAAACACTATTTCACTAGGAGGGTGGTGAAGCACTGGAATGCGTTACCTAGGGAGGTGGTGGAATCTCCTTCCTTAGAGGTTTTTAAGGCCCGGCTTGACAAAGCCCTGGCTGGGATGGTTTAGTTGGGAATTGGTCCTGCTTCGAGCAGGGGGTTGGACTAGATGACCTCCTGAGGTCCCTTCCAACACTGAGATTCTACGATTCTATGATTCTACCCTTGTTTCTGGGGTTGTCCGTCTCTGGGATTCTCCGGTCTCTCCACTCTCTGCGTCATCCCAAGCCAGTGTGTCGGCATCCGTCTCCGACTGGCTGGCCTCTGTGTCTTGCAGTGCAGGCGGTCTTCCCTCAGGAGCTAGCGACACACCTCCTTTCCTGCCGGTGGTCAGCCCAGACTGAGCTGCTCTGCTGGCTTTTATACCCTGCTTCCAGCTGGAGCATGCCCAGCAGAGCCGGGGGGTGTGGCCTCCTAAGAGAGAAAAGTTAACCCCTGCTGTACCATTGCGGGGCTGATACACCCCGTCACACTCCATTACAACAATTGGACTTCATAGGAGCCCACCTGGACTCAGCAGAGGCCAAAGCATCACTGCCGATGCCCCGATTCACAGCAATGACCTCCCCCATATCGGTGGTCTCAGACAGCCCATGGGTGTCTGCACGAACCTGCTACAACTCTTGGGACATATGGTGGCCACCACTTTCATTGTAAAACACGCCAGACAACACATGCTCTGCCTTAACGGCTGGCTGAGCTCGGTATATATTCCACGACAGTGCAGCCTAAACAAAAGACTCACGCCGACCCCAGAGGTTCTACGTTCACTACAATGGTGGACAAACCCAATAAACATTTGCTCAAGCATCCCATTGCAACAGGATCCACCATCCATACAAATCACAACAGATGCTTCACTGATCGGATGGGGAGCTCTCCTAAACTAACATATAATCCAAGGCAAGTGGTCCTCCAGGGAAACACATTTACACATCAACCTGCTCAAATTACGCGCGGTTTGCAATACGTGCCTACATTTTCTCCCTATTATACGAGGCAACATTGCGTGTATGTTCTATATAAACCAAAAGGGTGGAGCATGTTCCCACTCCTTATGCACAGAGGCCTTAAAACTATGGAACTGGTGCATAAAACACAACATCACCATTACAGCAGCATACCTCCCGGGTTGACTGAACATGATGGCAGACACATTAAGCAGACAGTTTTTCCAAGACCATGAATGAGAACTGAACATCAAAATAACATAACACATATTTCACATGTGGAGATCCCCACACATAGACCTGTTCGTGACATCAGTAAACAAGAAATGTCCAAAATTTTGCTCACAAACAGGACTAGGAACGTGATCCCTAGGGGACATTTTTCTCATCAAATGGAATGCTCCTCTTCTATATGCATTCTCACCAATACCTCTAATGTCCAGAGTAATATACAAAATACGAACAACAGGACCAAAATAATACTCATAGTACCAACATGGCCCAGACAGACATGGTTCCCTTACCCTGACACTCATGGTGATCTGCACACCGTTCACTCTCCCTCGCCTATGGAATCTTCTCTCTCAGGACGATGGTCAAGTCTTCCATCCAGACCTGGAGAAACTTTACCTGAAGGCGTGGTTCCTTCATGGCTCCACCACGATGAACTAACCTGCGCAGAACAAGTAAAACAAGTGTTAATAAACAGCAGGAAACACAACACGCATACTACGTACCTCCAAAAATGGAAAAGAGTCTTTCTATGGTGTCAGAACAAACAAATATCTGCAAGCCAGGCACCACTTCCACTAATCCTGGAATATTTATTATCCCTAAAATACTCAGGCCTTGCTACGTGCTTGCTTAGAAGTTCATCTCGCTGCCATCGCGGCCTTCCATCAACAGGGAGACGGGACTTCAATAGTCGCTCACCCAATTACTAAGTGATTTCTAACAGGCATACAGAACATGTACCCGGACATCCGCAAACCCATGCCAGCATGGGACTTACATCTGGTACTCAAAAGTCTAGCCAGAGCCCCATTCGAACCCTTAGCCCCATGCTCATTACTTCACTTATCTATGAAAATGGCATTTCTGGTCTCCATTACATCAGCGCAAAGAGTCAGCAAGATAGGGGCTCTCCTGGCTCACCCCCCGTACACAATATTGTGCAAGGACAAAGTGACACTTAGAACACACCCTAAGTTTATGCCCAAAATATCATCTTTGTTCCACCTCCACCAACTGATTCACTTACCTACATTTCATTCAAAACCACACACTAATGCTCAAGAGGTGGTCCTGCACACACTGGATGTGCGCTGAGCCTTAGCATTTTATCTGGATAGAATGAAGCCCTTCCGAAAATCACCTTGACTTTTTGTGTCAACAGCAGAATGATCAAAGGGTTCTGCCATATCTACGCAAAGATTATCTAAATGGATATCCAGCTGTATCCAGAGGTGCTATTCACTACACAACACTGAAGCCGCGCCGGGCATCAGAACCCACTCAACAAGAGCTTTATCTACCTCCATAGCATTCCTACACAATGTGCCCATCCTAGACTTCTGCAGGGCATCCACCTGGGCCACTGAACACACGTTCACGAATCACTATTCAATTACTCTCGGTTCAAGCTCAGACACAAGACTAGGCCTCACTGTACTAGCCTCAGTAACGAACTCAACTCTGAAGTCCCTTCCATCCTCATGAGGGTACTGCTCTACATTCACCTGAAGTGGAGCCCTCACAGGGACAGCACTCCAAGGAGAAGAGAAGGTTACTCACCTTGTGCAGTAACTGAGGTTCTTTGAGATGTATGTCCCTGTGGGTGCTCCACTACTCACCCTCCTCCCCTCTACTTCGGAGTACGAGCCGAACACTCCACGGTAGAGAAGGAACTGATGGGGTCAGGGTGAGCGCGTGCTAGATGAGACACCAGTGGCGCCACAAGACTGCTATTGCACTCGTGCACCCCGACCAGACACAGCTACCGAAAATCTCCAATCGATGGCACCAGGACGCACCACAGCTGAAGTGGAGCACCCACAGGGACACATATCTTGCAGATCCTCAGTTACTGCACAAGGTGAGTGACCTTCTCTTCCAGAACATAAATCATCCTAAAGTCACATAGCACAAACAAGTCAAGTCTTTAGTGATATGGAGCCATGGATTAAGGGCTTAATCCTGCTCCATTGAATACCATGGGAATTTTGCCCTTGGCTTCAATGGGAGCAGGATTGGGCAACAAATCTTTAAAGAAAAAAAAAAATGAATACAACAGGCAACTGAAAAATAACTCAGGGGGGTTTTTGTGCATGGGAGGAGCTCCAGAACGTTATTCAAACCTCACACGGGTCTGTGTCCCTGAAGTAGCAGTGTGAAAGGATTCCCTTTGTAATAAGATCCAGTGTCTATCATCTCCCCAGCAATGGAGCAGTGTCCTTCATTCTGCCAGACACCTGGCCAACTCCTTCCATCTCTATTCCCCTTGATGGATGCCAGTCTCTTTACGAAGACATACATTCCTAAGAATTTGACACTGGGCAGAGATCTATGTCACTGAGTATTAATCCTTCTGCTGTGGGGAATGCCTGTACATTATATCCCTCCCAACAGGGATCAGCTGGCTGGGAAAATGCAGGCTCAGCTTAAGCATTAACCTTACATGTTTATGTATAAAAGATAGAAGGTGAAATATTTGTTGTCTCCACCAGGATTAGGGAGAATCTTATATGGTCTCCCCGCTATTGTGGCATCTAAAAAACTCGTTAATATTGGTGAGATGATCTTCAGAGCCCCTATGCGAGATAAGGGAGTATTATTATGGCCATTGGATGGAGGGAACAGAGGAACTAAGAGCCTTGCCCAGAGGGAAGTCTGTAGCAGAGCTGGGAACAGAACCCAGACCTGAGTCCCGCTCCAGTACTCTAACCGCTTGCCAATCCTGCCTTCTGGCTCCTCCTTGCTTGCCACTGTTGTCCTCCACTAATGATGAACAGATGTTCATCATGGTCCCTTCTGACCGTAAAGTCTATGATTCTATGATTCTAACAGAGCAGCGACAGGCCTGAGTCGAGGATATGGGGAATGGGTTCCCCTTTTGGTGGCCCCCTGACTAGTGCAAGCATTTTGAGGGTGTTCTCATTGTTTTCATATTGTCCATGTGCCAAATCGCTAGGTGACCAATAACATCTTAGACCTGGGGTTTAGCACCTTCTGTTCAGGAGTTCCCCCGAATAAGGCCGTGATTCTCAAGTGTGGTGAAGTCAATGGGAATTGGGAGCTCTGAGCAGCTCACAGGATTGGGGTCTAGGACAGTCACATTAAGAACATAAGAACATAAGAACGGCCATACTGGGTCAGACCAAAGGTCCATCCAGCCCAGTATCCTGTCTACCGACAGTGGCCAATGCCAGGTGCCCCAGAGGGAGTGAACCTAACAGGTAATGATCATGTGATCTCTCTCCTGCCATCCATCTCCACCCTCTGACAAACAGAGGCTAGAGATACCATTCCTTACCCATCCTGGCTAATAGCCATTAATGGACTTAACCTCCATGAATTTATCCAGTTCTCTTTTAAATGCTGTTATAGTCCTAGCCTTCACAACCTCCTCAGGCAAGGAGTTCCACAAGTTGACTGTGCGCTGTGTGAAGAAGAACTTCCTTTTATTTGTTTTAAACCTGCTGCCTATTAATTTCATTTGGTGGCTCCTAGTTCTTGTATTATGGGAATAAGTAAATATGGGGGTACAGCTTTATTCCTGTTAGGAGTTTACACAGAGGGTGCTGCACCCAGTTCCACAAGGCCTATGGGTTCACAGGGCTCCCAGTTCACACTGTCTCCATGTAACTAAGTAATTGGCAGCCTGAACCTACCACAGCCCAGGCTCCAGCCCGAGCCCAAAGGTCTACACCGGAATTAAACAGCCACATAGCCCAAGTCCTGCAAGCCTGAGTCAGCTGACATGGGCCAGCCTTAGGTGCTGGAACTAGGTGGTGCTGCCGCACCCCCTGGCTTCACTAATAACCCCCCTGGCTTGAAGTGGTTTCCATCATACACAGGGTTTACAGTTTGGTTAAATGACTCTCAGCACCCCTGCTACACAAAGTGTTCCAGGCTGCAAGCTGGGTTTCAAACTCAGGCCGTTGCTTGATGAATTCCCCTTTTCTTCTTTTTCTCTGGGTACATTTATTAAGAATTTATCCATTGTTGATTATTATTACACAAAATTAATGAGGTGGGGCCGAGGGGTTTGGAGTGTGGGAGGAGGCTCAGGTTAGGGCAGAGGGTTGGGGTGTGGGGGTGAGGGCTGCAGGGCGGGGCCGGGATGAGGGGCTCACGGTGTAGGAGGGGACTCAGGACTGGGGCAGAGGGTTGGGATGCAGGGTGGGGTAAGGACTCCGGGGGGGGGGAGCCGAGGATGAGGGGTTTGGGAGGGGCTCGGGCAGAGGGCTGGGATGCAGACTTAAGAAGTTCAGCTAGTTTCTGCTAAGCCTATCATGCTGACCCATATTGTCTCACTGTTTCCTTGTACTTTCCCTTTCAGCCTGTCTGTATCTAACTGTTGTCTCTTGTCTTATACTTAGGCCTGGTCTACACTAACCCCCCAAGTCGAACTAAGGTACGCAACTTCAGCTACGTGAATAACGTAGCTGAAGTCGACATACCTTAGTTCGAACTTACCGCGGTTCAGACGCGGTCCACACGCGGCAGGCAGGCTCCCCGTTGACTCCACGGTACTCCTCTCGCCGAGCTGGAGTACCGCAGTCGACGGCGAGCACTTCCTGGTTCAACTTATCGCGTCCAGACCAGACGCGATAAGTCGAACCCAGAACTTCGATCCCGAGCCGCCGAACTAGCGGCTGGGTGTAGACCAGCCCTTAGATTGAAAGCTCCTTGGGGGCAGAGAGCATCTCTTTGTTCTGTGTTTGTACAGCGCCTAGCACAATGGGGGCCCTAGGGCTCCTAGGCACTACCGCAATACAAATAAATAATAATAAGCTTTGGGGAGAGCTTGGACAAGATTCACTTGTACCCTTTGGGTAAAAGGTGCCCTCGTGTGGCAAAGAAGCCATTAACCCAGCTCAGCTAGGTTACTGCCTGCTTTATGTCCCTGGGATGGCACAAAGCTGCTGGAGCCTACTGGGGAATGCATGCTTATCTGAGCTGCACCTAAACGCAGACTCTTTGGAGGTTCTCCCACCACTAATATTTTGTAACCATTTATGGATGCGCACTGTGAAAGCCAAAGGCCATTTTGTGCATCCACATGTGCTCTGTGAACAAACGTATGTGCCATGAGTTCTGGCTCATGCCAGAGAGTGTGCTCAAAATAGCTTTCTGTTTCTATTAAGAAAGCCACAAAGAATCAGTCAGTTCCTGCTTACAGAAATCAAGTAAACAACGTGGCTTAAATGCTAAACAAATAGACAGATATTTTTTTCATGAGTAGCTCTCTTAAGTGGCAGTACAATAAACTTTTCAATGTGGCTTCAAGTGAGTCAGAAAGCAGGCAAGCAGAGATGGCTTGCTGACATTAACCTGATACACAGCACAGCAAGCAAGCCAGCAGCTTTCACTCAGCACACTTAATGATATAAATGTGTCTGCCCTGCGTATTGTTTCCATGTCAGCAGTCTGTGGGCAGAGGTTGGAAACAAAATCCATTGCTTTAACTTGAAATTCCAGCCTCCATCTATCAATAAAGCAGGATCATCGTTTGCATTTTCAGATCAGATTTTCCTTTATAGCCAACAATATAGATGGGCAAAAGCAGGGGGTAGTTTGGGTTTTGTTCTGGTTTAGCTGACCAGCTGGGTTCAGAATTAGTAAATCCAAGGGTAGCGTGGCTCCAGGTTCTATTGTATCTGGAGCCCAAACTTCAGGGAGGTTCATATCACTGGGGCTGACAGGCCTATAATTACCTAGGTCATCACATTTTACCTTTTTAAAAATTGGCACAACATTAGCTTTCTTCCAGTCTTATGGAACTTCCGCAGCTCTCCAAGACTTATTGAAAATCAACATTAACAGTCCAGTGAGCTCCTCAGCCAGCTCTTTTAAAATGCTTGGATGCAAGTTATCTGGACTTGCTGATTTAAAAATATTTAACATTAATAGCTTCTGTTTAACATCCTCCACAGATACTAATGAAATGGAAAGAGTGTTACCATCATCATATGATGAGGCTATATCACTTGTTTTTCCCCCAAATAGAGAACAGAAATATTTATTGAACACTTTGGCCTTTTCTGCATTATTATTGATAATTCTACCTTTTCCATCTAGTAATGAACCAATACCATTGTCAGCATTCATTTTGTTCCTAACACATTTTAAAAATTCCTTCTTATTGTCCTTAACACTGTTGGCCATAGATTTCTCCTGGTGTCTCTTTGCTTCCCTTATCAATGTTCTATGATTCCTAGCTTCTGATTTATTCATTACTATCAGCTTCCCCTTTCTCCCATTTGTAATATATTATTTTTATAGCTGCCTTTACTTCCCTTCTAAACCAGGTCAGGTTTTTAACCAGCACTGCCTTCTTTCTCAATTGTGGCTTTTGGGGCATCAAGTAAGATGTTCTTAAATGATTCCCAATTATCATTCACATTTTTCTGCTGAAATTCTTCCTCTCAGATGTTCTGGCTCAGAATTCTTTTCAGTTTTGTGAAATTGGCCCTATTAAAGCACCAAGTATATGTATTACCGGTCTGGACTTTATTCTGCTTGCACATTAGAAAGTCACCATCACTAGGGCCTAAGCTACCTTTAATTTTTAGTTTTGTGGTCAGTTTGTCTTTATCCGTTAGGACAAGGTCTAATAAAGAATTCCCCCGTGTTGGCTGCAACACTTTCTGAGTTAGGAAGTTGTCATCTAAAAGCTTAGTCCAGGGGTTCTCAAACTTCATTGCATCGCAACCCCATTCTGACAATAAAAATTACTACACATCCCCAGGAGTTGGGACCAAAGCGTGAGCCTGCCCAAGCCCTGTCACCCCCCAGCGGGGAGGCCAAAGCTAAAGCCTGAGCCCCATCACCCTGAGGGGCGGGGGGGGGGGCAAAGCCCCCAGAGTCCAAGAGCTTCATTCCCGGGCAGCGGGCCTGTAACCTGAGCCCCGCCACCCAAGGCTGAAGCAGAAGCCTGAGCCCCGAGTGGTGGGGCTCGGGCTTCAGTTTCGGCCCCGGGCCCCAGCCAGTCTAATGCCAGCCCTGGCGACCCCATTAAAATGAGGTTGTGACCCACTTTGGGGTCCCGACCCACAGTTTGAGAACTGCTGGGTTAGACCATAACCAAAAGCTGGGGGCAGGTATCTTCCCACCTGTGCTTCCCTGTATAGCACCTATGTCATACACTTATACGATGTCCCATCCACCTGAAGGAGACCCCAGCTTTACTTAAAATCATCAGGGAGAAACCAATTTATCTCTGCACTGGCAAGCTTCTTTCCTTTTGATCACGACATTTCCCCCTCCTCTCCTGAAGGAGCTGCTTTTCCGTTCTGCTTTTACATTCCGGGACTCTCAGCGTTTCATTTTAAGATCTTAGTCTGTTCTACACAATAATTGGCCGTGCACAGCCCCCGCTGCCTATTGCAGCCTGCCAGAAGGTTGTATTTCAGTCTGATCTAAAGACATGACACAGACTCACCAGAGTAGAGCAATAATTTTTGAGCGCTTGCTCTGACATGGTGAAGCAAATGGGGAGGGGGAAAAGAGCCAGGGTGTCAGGAGAATTCCTCTACGGTATGATATTGTTTCCTGTTTCCATTTGACTGGGATCCAGGCTGCATTTGTTATCTCCAGGCTTCTCCATGCCAACATGATTAGTTAATGAGCCATGTTTAGTTTCAAGCAAAATGCACAATTGATCCTAAGCTTTAGCTCGCACCACTGCAGGGGAAGAAACCTGTGCAAATGGCCCCTCTGGCAGATGTGTGAAGCAGCAGAAAATGTGTTTAGCCGATGATTCTACTGGGGCTGCACTGCAAGGCCTCCTGAAGGGGAAAAATACCATTTGGGAAGTGGGAAAGACTTACCACTTATTTATTTATAAAAATAACAATGATTAGTATCCAGGAAGGGCCAAATCAACTGTCCCCAGCTCCATGAACTGGGCGGTGGAGCAGAGATTTCCACCCAATGAGGGGGATAAATCCTTCCCTTCAGGCTGCAGATTGGCAGTGGCACTGCAGTGTGGCTCCTGCCCTACCTAATGGCTGGAGAAGCCTGTGGCTCTAGTTCAACCCTCCCAAGGGGGAAGAAGGGAATAGAGGGTTTGTGGAGTGACCTTTTCCATAGATTCCAAGCCCAGAAGGGAACTTTGTGATCATCTAGTCTGACCTCCTGTATAGCACAGGCCCTGAAACTTCCCCAACATAACTCCTAGCGCAGATCTGGGCTACAAGAGATGGATCACTTGATGATTACCTGTTCTGTTCATTCCCTCTGAAGTACCTGGCATTGGCCACTGTCAGAGGACAGGATACTGGGCTAGATGGACTTTTGGTCTGACCCAGTATGACTGTTCTTATGATCTTCTAGAAAAAACATCCAATCTTGATTTTAAAAGTGTCAGCGATGGAGAATCCACCATGACTCTTGGTAAATCCAGTGGTTCCCATGGTAAATTGCTCTCACTGTTAAAAATGTACCCCTTATTTTCAGTCTGAATTTGTCCAGCTTCAGCTTCCAGCCTTTGGATCATGTTATACCTTTCCCTGCTAGATAGAAGAGCTCATTACTAAACATTTGTTCCCCATGTAGATACTTATAGACTGTGATCAAGTCACCCTTTAACCTTCTCTTTAAGCTAAATAGATTGAGCTCTTTGAGTCTATCACTATAAGGCAGGTTTTCTACTCCTTTAATCATTCTTGTGGCTCTTCTCTGAACCCTCTCCCATCTATCAGCCTTCTTGAACTGTGGGCACCAGAACTAGGATTCCAGCAGTGGTCACATCAGTGCCAAATATAGGGATAAAATAACCTCCCTACTCGAGATTCCCCGGTTTCTGCAGCCCAGGATCACATTAACTCTTTTGGCGACAGCATCACACTGGGAGCTCATGTTCAGCTGATTATCCTCCACGACCCCCAAATCTTTTTTCAGAGTCACTGCTCACCAGGATAGAGTCCCCCACCCTGTAAGTGTGACCTACATGTTCATGTAACGCTAACAGACCCCAGTCATCGGCAGGCAGGATCAAACCGGGGACCTTTAGAGCTTAGTGCATGAGCCCCTACTGCATGAGCTAAAAGCCAACTGGCTATTAGCTAAGACTGTAGAGCAGACTCATTTTATCTCTCTCGTTAAGTGGTCTCAGTGCCACTGGATGTGACAGAACACCACACCCAGGAGGTGTGTGGGTTACATGTACATTTACAGGTAGCCATATTAAAACAAATGTTGTTTGCTTGTGCCCAGTTTACCAAGTGATCCAGATCACGCTGAATCGGTGACCTGTCCTCTTCATTATTTACCTCTCTCCCAGTTTTTTGTGTCACGTGCAAACTTTAGCAGTGATGGTTTTATGTTTTCTTCCAGGTTATTGATAAAAATGTTAAATAGTGTAGCCTCGGGCAAAGAACCAATCCCTGTGGGACTCCACTGGGGCAGGGTTTCCCTTAAAAAGCTGGTATTTATTAGAGATGGACCCAGACCTGGTGATATGAACCTCCCTGAATTTTGGGCTCCAGATACAATAGAAGCCGATCCCAGGCAAGATAATGGAGTGGCTGATATGGGACTTGATTAATAAAGAATTAAAGGAGGGTAATGTAATTAAGGCAAATCAACATGCATTTATGGAAAATAGATCTTGTCAAACCAACGTGATATTCTTTTTTGAAGAGATTACAAGTTTGGTTGATAAAGGTAATAGTGTTACTGTAATATACATAGATTTCTGTAAGGCATTTGACTTGGTGCCATAAAAGATATTGATTAAAAACTAGAATGATATAAAATTAGCATGGCACACATTAAAGGGATTAAAAACTGGCTAACTGATGGTCTTTAAATGTAATTGTACATGAGGAATCATAATCAAGTGGGTGTGTTTCCAGTGGGGTCCTATGCTATTTAACATTTTTATCAAGGACCTGGAAGAAAACATAAAATCATCACTGATAAAGTTTGCAAATGACACAAAAATTGGAAGAGTGATAAATAATGAAGAGGACACATCACCGATTCAGAGCAATTTGGATTGCTTGATAAACAGGGCACAAGCAAACAATATGTTTTAATCTGACTAAATATAAATATGCACCTAGGAACAAAGAATATAGGCCATTCTTATAGGATGGAGGAACATATCCTGGGAAGAAATGTCTCTGAAAAAGATTTGGGGGTCATGGTGGATAATCAGAGCAACATGAGCTCCTAGTGTAATGTTATGGCCAAAAGCGCCAATGCGATCTTCAGATGCATAAACAAGGGACTCTCATGTAGGGTTAGAGAGGTTACTTTACCTCGGTTTATGGCAGTGGTGTGATCATGGCTGGAATTCTGTGTTCAGTTCTGATGCTCACAATTCAAGAAAGATGTTGATAAATTGGAGATGGTTCAGGGAAGAGCCACAAGAACGATTAAAGGATTAGAAAACATGCCTTAAAGCAGGGGTTCTCAAACTGGGGGTCGGGACCCCTCAGTGGGTCACAAGGTATTACATGGGGGGTCGCAATCTGTCAACCTCCACCCCAAGCCCCGCTTTGCCTCCAGCATTTAGAATGGAGTTAAATATATAAAAAAGTGTTTTTAATTTATAAGGGGGGGTCACACTCAGAGACTTGCTATGTGAAAAGGGTCACCAGTAAAAAAGTTTGAGAGCCACTGCCTTACAGTGATAGACTGAAAGAGCACAATCTATTTAGCTTAACAAAGAGAAAGTCAGGGATGACTTGATTACAGTCTATAAGTAGCTACATGGGGAATAAACAGGGGCAGCTCTAGGCACCAGCAAAGCAAGCATGTGCTTGGGGCAGCCCATTTGCAGGGGCGGCAGGGATCCAGCATGGGAGCTGAGAACCAACAGGGGGCCCTGGGAGCTGTGGTTCCTTGGTTAGCTCCCTGCCTATAGAGCCAGCCCTGGAGCAGGGAAAGAACTACATTTCCCAGCATTCCCTTGGCCACTACCAACAGGAAAGAGGGGGAGGGAGTGAGGTAGCTGAGACCTCATGCTGCAGTGAATGGAGAGCTGCACTGTGAGTAGGGATACCATATTTTAAGATTCAAAAAATAGGACACTCCACGGGGAGGGAGCAGCCCCACCCTGCCCCCATCCACTCCCCCCGACTGCCCCCCACAGAAACCCCAACCCATCCAACCCCTCCTGCTCCCTGATCACCCCCTCCTGGGACCCCAGCCCCTAACTGCCCCCCAGGACCCCACCCCCTATCTAAGCCTCCCTTCTCCTTGTCCCCAACTGCCCCCTCCTGAGACCCCCCCCAACTTCCCCCCAGGACCCCACCCCCTACCTGTCCCCTGACAAACTCCCGGGACTCCCATGCCTATCCAACCGCTGCCTGTCCCCTGACTGCCCCCCCAACCCCTGACCCATCTACCCCCCCTTCTCTCTGCCCCTGACTGCCCCCCCCGAACCTCCGCCCCATCCAACCCTCCTGCCCCCTTACCGTGCCACTCAGACCAGCGTGTCTGGCTCCACGCAGAGCCAGACACACTGCTGCATACATGCTGCTGTGCTCCCCTGCAGAGCCACAGCCCTCTCCCCCCCGCCCCAGCACCTGCCTTCCAGATTTGAACACCTCAAAATTCAGGAGTGCTCAAGCTCAGTTTGGGCAGCTGTTACTTCATTTCTCCCAAATCAAATATACTGATCCACTGTAACTTGCTGTAGAAAAAGTAGGATAAAATTGAGCAAGAAATGCTTCCCAGTGGTTATTAGGACTGGAATTGCTATTTTCAACAGCTATTGCCTTGTTTGTTTGTTTGTTTAAAAGGAAGACAGTGATATTGCATTGGCAAATTCCCCATAGAAAGAAAGAGAGGAACAAAAGAATAATAAAGGCACCTCAACTTTTCTTCGTTTATGTAGGACAGTCTTATAATATGCATCCAGATATCCTCCAATCACACAAGCTGAAAATTGTTCCACTTCACTGCAGTTCTGTAACCATATGGGAACCAGTCCTGTCTGTGTTCTGTGCATATCTAAAATTCCTGCTGAATGATCTGCCCTGGGAGTGAGTTACCAGTGACCCAGGGCTGCGGCGGAAGGAGGGTGCAGGTGGGGGGTGGGGGGGAGAGCCCAGGGCTGGGGCGGCAGGAGGTGTGTGTGGGGGGGAATGAGGGAGCCCAGAGCTGGGGTGTCAGGGGGTGTGGGTGGGGGGGAAGAGCCCAGGGCTGGGGCAGCAGGGGGGTCCGGTGAGGAGCCCAGGGCTGGGACGGGGGGCAACCAAAATCTTTTTTGCTTGGGGCGGCAAAAAACCTAGAGCCGGCCCTGGGAATAAATGTTTAATAATGGGCTCTACAAGCTAGCTGAGAGAGGTCTAACACAATCCAATGGCTGGAAGTTGACGCTAGACAAATCGAATTGGGAAATAAGGTGTACATTTTTGAGAGCGAGGCTAATTAACCACCAGAAAATTTTCCAAGGGTCCTGGTGGATGCTCCATCACTGACAATTTTTAAAACAAGATTGGATGTTTTTCTAAAAGATATTCTCTAGGAATTATTTGGGGGAAATTCTGTGGCCTGTGTTATGTAGAAGGTCAGAGTAGATTATCACAATGGTCCCTTCTGGCCTTGGAATCTATGAAACAATATCTGTACAACCCTTGACTCCAAGCCAGTTCTCATCTCACTTTCAACAGTTTTACACCAACGTACCACATCCCTGTGGGAGTTCAGAATCAGGCCATTTTGTCTGTGGTCTAACTTATGAGGGTATAAGATCTATGGAAATCGGTACAATTTAGATAAAATCAAAATACTTCTGAAGAACATATTTTTGTTCACTGGCATTTACCAAGCTGTAGACAAACTGCATGGAATGAGAGCTGGGCAGAGAACAATTATTCCATTTTGCAGAGGATTTTGAGATTTTAAAATGTGGTTTTGTTCTGAGTCAGCCTTGGTACGGAGTCACCTTGACTCAAGCCGTAGTCTTCTGCTGATGAGTGAAGCCCTCTCCAGCTTGTGCCCCAGCTCCAAAAGTGGAAGACTACGGTTTTGGGCATGTTGACACCTCAGCCCAGGCACTTTGGTACCATTTTATTGTCTTTTCGTTTCTCGATAGGGATAACAGTATTTCATTACCCCCAAACTCTACACATATCTGAATTTTGACCAAAATGCCCCAAACAGTCACATAACCGAAATGCAAGTGAGGCCTGGCTCATTCGGTTGTTTCCCCTTGCTCATCCATAGATGGCGAGCAAGAGATCCTCCTCCTATGGCACTTCTCTCCAGATGGAGTTCTCAAGCAGCTGTGGGCCATCGTTCTCCCTGTTCAAGAGGTGTCAATAAGGGTGCTCCCTGTTCTCTAGGGCATCAGGCCACAGGACTTGCAAGTAGAAGGTGAATCCAGCCTATATTCCCTCCTATCCTGTATGATGATGTTAAGTTCCGGTTCTTATACTGTGCCTGTCACAGTGGTGTCTGGGCACCGGGTATTAGGAAATAGAATGCATACAATTTAGTAGACTGAGCACCTTGATTTTCAGTGTCACACATTAGGATTTTCCCTCATATTTCAAAGGCTCAGGCTATGAATGTTTTGAGTTCTTCCCCAGGCTTAGCCCCAGAGGGATCAAATATTTCAGGGCCGTGGGAAGGGAAGACAGTTCTCCATGAAAACTACTGGCAAACTTTTAACAAGTCATTTAAAAGGGCATTTTCAACATGCAAATCATACGAAAAACATTGTACCTCTCTTACCGAGAACTTCCTAGGTTTTAAGAACACCCTACACCCTGTGTTGTCATTTACAGCAGTGCACAGTGGATGAAAACATGACCAAATCAGCTTGGTAATGTTTTACATTCACTTCACTCTACATAAACGCCTGTGAAAGGTACCGGGCAATGGTGATTCAGGCCCTAAAATTCTAATTTACTTTTCATATTTCTGCTGTTTGCCCACTTGGTGCATTTCTTTGGTGAAAATAGGCTAGTTTGTTTCGGTTTTGTTGTTGTTGACAGCTTCACTTTCTGAATCTCATGCATAAACATATTAGGGGGCTGTGGCATATGACTTACAAGGAGAGTCTGAGGGAACTGGGGTTATTTAGTCTGCAGAAGAGAAGAGTGAGGGGGGATTTGATAGCAGCCTTCAACTACCTGAAGGGGGGTTCCAAAGAGGATGGAGCTCGGCTGTTCTCAGTGGTGGCAGATGACAGAACAAGAAGCAATAGTCTCAAGTTGCAGTGGGGGAGGTCTAGGTTGGATATTAGGAAACACTATTTCACTAGGAAGGTGGTGAAGCACTGGAATGCGTTACCTAGGGAGGTGGTGGAATCTCCATCCTTAGAGGTTTTTAAGGCCTGGCTTGACAAAGCCCTGGCTGGGATGATTTAGTTGGGGATTAGGTCCTGCTTTGAGCAGGGGGTTGGACTAGATGACCTCCTGAGGTCTCTTCCAACCCTGATATTCTATGATTCTATGATAAGCCCAGTGCAGCACTCATGGGAAATGCTTAAATTACAGTGCTCAGCACAATGAGGTTCCTATCCTGATTAAAGAGCTGAAGACAAGGGACTCTCTGTGGGCCCACTCCTGCCCCACTGGGGTTCCATGGGGGCACAGGGAACTGTCCACTCTTAGTTACTTGCAGCATGGGGCCTAGGTGCCACCACTATCCACCTCAGTACTAATAAGAAATCAAAAAGCAAGACTGGTTTCAGTGATATTTTAAAAAAAATCAGGCGCACATTTCTATTTATAATGTAAACCCTACTGCACCTACAACTCCACCAGAGAGGTCCTTTGGGGCCATCTGCCTGTCACAAGTCAGGATAAAGGAGGAGGGTTGGGCATGGGGCTAGCAACTCCACCCCGTAAAAAATTAACCTGCTACAGAAACACCAACAATAGAGATAACAGAGACTTTTAGCCTGGAAAAAGAAGGGTCTTCAACTCGAAGACGCATGACGCTGGGTGGTGAAAGTCGTGAGGAAGCCACTAAGCCGATTACCCTTCTTGCAACCAGGAGGATTACCATCGGTACATGGAACGTGAGGACCATGTACGAATCAAGAAAGACGGCACAGGTCACAGCAGAGATGAGGAGCGACAACTTGACCCTACTAGGCATTAGCGAGAACCCCCAAGGCAAGCGGAAAAGAGGCCGTCCAAGAAACACCTGGCGACGTGACCTTCAGGCTGATAGCATAAAAATGGGCTATACCTGGAACCAGCTAGAGTAAATGGCCCAGGATAAAGGACTCTGGAGATCTGTGGTTGGCGGCCCATACCCCGACTGGGGTGACGGGCATGAGTGAGTGAGTGACTGCACCTACCCCTTTCTTTAGCAAAACCGAAGCATACCCTACAAATAGTTAGACTGTCTCTCCTTTAAATATTTCCCCTGGCTATTCTGCTGTCTCATCAGTCCCCAGGCAAATGCATGCTGTGGCATTTACGCAGGTCTGTCCCTGCCAAGCCAGGATGATGTCTGGTGACCCTAATAAAAAATAAAAGTATTTTTAAAAAAATCACCCAGGGAGAATAAGAAGATGCCCGGCTTTAGTAAGAGGTTATTCCAGGTTGTCTCTTTGAAGGAAATAAATTAAGGGGCACTTTGGAGAATCTGGAAACGATTACTGAAGTCTATGAGATTCAATCTTCCAAATCGGGGACAAACACAGGAAAATAAAGAGCTCAGATATTAACCTCTCATCAACCTGTCAATGAGCCCAGTCTGTTTTAAGCAGTCTGGGGCTGAATTTCCAGCAAGCTCAGGGTTGAATTTCAGCTGGGCCTAGGGACAATCTCAGGGGTGACAGGGCTGAGTTTTGGATGGACAAGCCCCAGAATTTCAGTTAGGCCCAGCACTGAGTACTGGGTGACCCAAGCCCTAAAATTTGTAAGAGTCCTAGGCTGAGTTTCAAGTGAATCTGGATTGGTGCATAATTTTAGATGGAAACTATGTGAAATACAGTAGGTTTTGTATTATTTCTACCTGAAACCAAGCAAAACTTTGTGGCTTTGGCTGAATTTTGCTGTGGGTTTGGGAGGGGTTCATTTGAACTTGAAACTCAAGGGTACAAAGTGACATACAGTGAAAAATGAGTCATGAACCTCTCTGAACCCACACTGCCATGTTTCACTCAGATGTGTAAGTACTAAAGATAGATCGATGAGATTTAAAATGCTTTTGCTCCAGAGCCCCAGCATAGGCTCCATAGATTCAGAATTCCTCAGGTTTAGATTAAGAGCGAACAAACTTTTAAAAAAATAACCGGAGTTAAAAAACAGATCACACCTTAAAAAACCCCATTCCATTTAGAACTAATTCTGTATGTATCCTGTGCTGCTCTCTCTACACTGTAGGTTTCTCTCCTCATTCTTTGTTAATGAAGTTTGAACGAAAACATGATCTTTGTTTCTTCAGGAGTTCATCTACTCCTGCTGGTACTCTGAAGTCACAATCCTGTGCTTGTGGACATCATAATTATTTCCATAGCAACCATTTGTAATGTCACAAATAGAAGGTGGGGAACAGGGAGCAGGAAAGGAATCCCCTAAGGAACAATCCTATGTGCCTTTCATGTGCCAGAAATGTCCTGGTTTCACAGGGAAGATAGTATATATATTATGTTCGCAAATTCATTTAGGAACCAAATCCTTTTAGTTAAAGTTTCAACAGGATATGGAATTCTTCTTTACTTCACTTCTTGTCCTAAACTCTTTGTGTCGTGTTGCTGTGCACAATTAAAACAACTGTTGCATCCCACTCCAGAAATGGCTGCAGTGAAGTGATATGTCAAGTGGAAATGTATTGGGATAACTGATGATGTAAGCTACTGCTGTATCTACATTTAAGATATTATGATCATTAGCATTACAAAGTTTAGTCGCTCTTTAAGACCCTCTATAGGGGTATCCTCATCTCTAGGCGGGTGCCCCCTTTCACCTGGATGCAGCATTGCAGGGGACTTCATCTCTCACACCCCCCTTTGTGGCCAGTTTCTTGGCCTGCAATGGCCTTTCTCCGTCTGCATCTTCCCCCAACACCCTCGCTTGGGTGTTCCGTGGCATCAAGTCACATAAAAGTCTAAACCCCCCCCCCCCCCCCTAGGATAGCACAAACAAGTCCAAATAAAGATCCCATCGAGTTGTCAAATTAATAGTCCTTCTGCCCCTCTCAGGCTTCACTATAGTTCCCTTATTGTATCCTGCCTGTGAAGGCCTAGTCCTGGACTTCTGTCCATCAGCTTCTGCAGTCTCCCCCCAACAGAGCTCCCTCAGTTGGAGGCAATTACTTATACCCCTTCCTCCTTTCCCCTCCTCCAGCCCACAGCATGACTCATTGGGTCCTTTCCCTCACTTTGCAGGCGATGGGGGTTAAGCTCCAGTTCAGGAAAGCACTTAAGCACATGCTTAACTTCATTCCTCTTCAAGAATGCCTTAAAGCTGTGCTGATAAGCTTTCTTAAATTGGGGCCTAACCTAGGTAGAAAGAGGGGGTCAGGAAAGATTCTCTGAAATTTCTTTACAAAAAAAAAAAAAAAAGACAGAAAGACAGAGCAAGGTAGGATCCAATCATATTAATACGATATTAATTATTATTATTCTTACAGATAGACCTAAACAAAAACTCTGGATCTGAACAATCTTGAACTTTCGGAAAATTCAGATCAAGCTCTAAATGTCTCTGTTAGCCCTTATTTCTGTAACAGATTGCACAAAACTCTCACATTTAATGTAACCCCAGATCAATATTGTCATGTGATCTACTGCCAGAAACCCACCATGGTCCAAATGTGGGATATAGCCTCTAGCACAAGGGGTGGCTCAAGTCCCCTCCCTGGTGCTCACTACTTGGGGTGACTTCTCCCCTTTCCTTGCATGGCTTGGGGATTTTGTGACGACTGGTGCCTGCACCCAAGGTCACTCCTCATGTGCCTGGGACACAAGGGGTGCTTCCCTTGGGAAAATGAATAATGCTACTAACAGGCAAGGAGTATAAAACCCAGTACACAAGAAATAATAATGTACATCAACCAAACCCCAGCAAGGAAATGACACACCCCAAAATGACAGTATTACAAAGAGGGGGGACTTTACTGGGAGCTGGAAAATAGGATCCAGGGGAGGAAAAAGTTTAGGGTTAGCTAATAAGTACTAAACATTAACAAATCAACCAATTCCCCACCTCCCGACTCTTATAACCCCTCCCAACCCCCAGCTCCCTCTCTGGCACCTTGCCAGGTAGATAACTTGCTGAGGATGGTCCGGAGATGAGTGCTGCAGCGCTGGGAGTGTTGGCCAGCTTAAACAAAAAAGGGTCTCCCTTATTGTATCTTTGCCCTATGTTGGGGCAGGGTCGTCTCCTGGCTCCTACCTGGCTCACCGGCTCCCTGGTCTGGAGTCCTGTAGCAGCTGGGTTGGAGCTCTGCCACTCTGGACTCTAAGCCTAGTCTCTGTCTCTGAGTCAGGCTCTCCTCCAGGGGCTGAGCAGCCCTGGCTCGCCCCGGCCCTGCACGCTGCTTGTCCCTGTCACCCACGCAGAAAACACCCTGTTGGCCTCAGCAGGAATTTCTAGCCCGTTCTGTCCCCACCACTGATTCCAAGCTTGCTGGGAAATGGTGTCAGAGGGCTCTGGTAGCTACTACAGTGGCAGTCCTGGGGTAGGACCCCCTAGAGCAGAGGTTCTCAAACTTCACCACGACCCCCTTCTGACAACAAAAATTACTACATGCCCCCAGGAGGGGGGACCGAAGCCTCAGTCTGCCTGAGCCCAGCTGACTTGGGGGCGGGGAGCAAAGCTGAAGCACAAGGGCTTCAGCCCCAGGCAGGGGGCCTGTAATCTGAGCCCCACCATCCAGGGCTGAAGCCCTCTGGCTTTGCTTTGGCCCCAGGCGGTGGGGCTTGGGCTTTGGCCCTGGGTGGTGGGGCTCAGGCTTCGGCTTCAGCCCTGGGCCCCAGCAAGTCTAACGCCAGCCCTATGGGGTCCCAACCCACAGTTTGAGAACTGCTGCCCTAGAGGCTCAGTGTGGCACTGGAAAACTCCAAGAAACTGGCAAACTCCATGTGGAGGGTTACACTTATAAAGACCCAAAGTGAAGGACACACAGTGGTGCAAGTGAAATCCATTTCTTACCAGTACGGTGGTGGGGGGCACCATGGGGGCATGTGACCTCCTCACGTGACCCTCCACATGACTCCTCCCTGCCCTGCCCCCAGCCCGGTATCCCACACTCTCCCCATCCCCTCCCCATGATCCACCCCCCACTGCAGGGCTTTCCCAGGAACCGCAGCAGGGAAAGGAGCAGAACATGGCCCCTCACCACAGCTCCTCCAGTGGCTGTACCACCCCCAGCCCCGCTCCCAGCCCTGTCCTCTGACGGGGCTGCTGTACAGATGGAGGAGACCCTGCATGGAAGGCTTGAGGGCAGTACAGCTGTGCCAGAGGAGCTGCCAGCATGGGGATACCCAGCGGCCCCACGTTCTGCTGATCCTCTTTCTGGTACGCTGTACTAGCTATAAATACCTTGCTGGAACGGTGTACCGGACCGGATCACCAGGGCCGGCCCACAACATTTTGGCACTTGAGGCGGGGAGTTCAAATGCCCCCTTGCTTGGGCCAAAACTTTGAAAGGTGTCAATTCTGCCTTCTTCCTGTTCTACTCCTCTCATGGTACTGCTCTGCTCCCTACCCCAATAAAGGAGAACTAACAACTTAAAATGCCTTGTTCAAAAATTGTAAGTAACACTTAACTTTCAAACGCCTGAACAGCAAATGTAACTTTTCTTGTCTGCATAGTAAACACTGGCATTTTTATCTGTTTGAATAATCAAAGTGGTGCTTTCCGTGCCTTCTTTGTTGCAAAGATTTGAACTGATTCCTGAAGGTCCACAGTCTGGGCCAGCTCATGCTCTATTGAGATGGTTGCAAGGCCAACCAGCCTCTCCTGTGTCATTGTGGAGCGTAGATGTGTTTTTATTAACATCAGCTTGGAGAAGCTGCGTTCTCCACTGGCAACTGTTACAGGAAGTGTTAGAAGTATGCACAGAGCAACAAAAGCATTTGGAAAGACGGTGGTCATCTTATTTGTGCATATATATTCCAGAACAGCCTTTGGAGTTGATCCTGCTGAAATGTATCTTGAAAGGGCTTTCAGTTCATCACCTAAATCACTCGCATCAATATCACGCATGTCATCATGTGTCAACACTGTCTCTAGTGCCCTGCATTGCTGGTGTAGGTCTTCTTCGGGTATAGTGAGGAGTTTTGGAATATCATACAACATCCCAAATATACTGCTGTGTTCCTTGAGCTGCATGAAACGTTCTTCAACTGACTGTATTGCACAATCTAGCACATGGTTAAAGAATTCAACTTTGAATTGTTGTTTGGGGTCTCTTATGGGATTATCCCGTGCCTAGTAATCAAAATGTCTTCTTCTTCGGTGACTCTTGTATTCTTGAATGGGTGGGAAAATAGCTTCAGTGTGAAATTCCTCTGCCAACTTCTGTGCACTCTTCAGAACATTTTGAAATCCCTCATCTGACCGGTAAGACTGTAGGTATGACTTTGCTTTGTCCAGTTGTTCCATTGCTCCAGATATATCAAAGTCAACACCTTGGAGTCTCTTGCTTACAACATTTATTTCAAACAGTATGTCATGCCACAACACTAAGCCACACAGAAATGTGAAGTTATGTATGTTTCTGGTGATTCCATTTCCCTCTGCCACTGTTCTCCCACGAACAGTTCCTGTCATAGCATTATTCTCCATAATGGCAACTATGGCATCATCTATCTTCCCAATTTGGAGTTTGATAGGCTTTATCGCCTCCGCTCGACTTTCCCATCATCTGGCACTCAGTGATTTCAGTATCAGAGAGGATGTTCCCAGATGTTGCTTCAAAATTTGCCATCGATGAGTTGATGCAGAGAAAAATACATAGATGCTTTGAATTACATTAAAAAATTCAGCAGCCTCACTAGAAGCTGATGCTGCATCACTGACCACCAAGTTCAATGAATGAGAAGTGCATGGGACAAAAAAAGCTCGAGGGTTTAACTCTCGGATCCGTGTCTGCACTCCTCTGTTCTTTCCTCTCATGTTGGCACCATTATCGTAGCCCTGACCTCTCATGTCAGCTATCGCAATTCCCGTATCTTCCAGCTTTTTAAGAAGCACATTTGTCAAACCAGCTCCTATAGTATCATCAACGTCAATAAATTCTAGAAAATGCTCTCTGACAGTCAACGTTGCAGGGACATTTTCACTAGGCTCTGTTGTTGTTACAAAATGCACCATTAAAGTCATTTGTTCCGTATGGCTGATGTCAGGTGTGCAGTCCAGAATAACAGAGAAATATCTTGCTGACTTCACATCTGCCACAATCTTGTTTGACTTTTGTTGCCAGTAACTGTATGATCTCATTTTGAATTGTTTTTCCAAGGTAGTGGTGTGTGTACATTTCTTCTTAGATGCTCCTGGAGTACAACATCAAACTCAGCCATCATCTCCACAATTTGAAGGAAGTTTCCATTGTTTGGCACATACAGCTGATCTGAAGTGCCACGCAGTGCTAGATTTTGGGTAGCAAGCATTCTCACAATGGCAATGAGCCTTTTCAGAACATTTTGCCAGTAAAGAGACTCTGATGCAATCTTCTCTTGACGCTGATCATCTATGGTGGCCTTTAACCTTAGTCTCATCTCAAGCTCTTTCCACCTATGGAATGCTCTCTGGTGATTTGCTGCCTTCTCATGGCATGCCAGATTTCTAGCCAGATTTTTCAAGTCCTTTGTTCCTGTAGAACCCAATGTAGCTGGAACATTAGACTGGAAGAGTTTGCAACAAAAACAGTATGCAACATTCTGGGTTTTTCAGTACATAAGCCATGGCCTCTCCACTTTGCCACCATTGGGGATTTCACGCCAGTAATGTGTTGGATGGAAACTTCTATTTTCATTGTCTTTAGGGAAACATGAATTTTTTCACTTGCTGTGGCCCATGCAGTACAAGGAAGTCCCTCAGGCTACTGCTCAAGTGGGTCCACAGTCCTGGATCATCTAGACTTAAGGAACTAAACTCAGCAACAGCTGTTTCTTGCGTCTCCACCACACTCTTCTCTGATCTACACTTTTCTTCAGGAATGTGCATGTTACATCCATTTGAGATGGAGACATGGATGCTGCAGTAGCTGCCAGGTCACCTGCACTCTGACTAACTGGAAGATCAGGCATCTCCTCACCACTCACATCCTCACTGGGGCCGGAAGGCTCACCGTGAACATTTGTGTCTATGTATCTCAGGAGAGCTCCTTCCTGCTTAGAGAGAAAAGCTTCCTTTGCTTTCTTTCTTTTTCTGAATGCTGCCCCAGAGGGGCGTTTTCTTCTTTCACTCATGACTGCTGTTCTGTGCCAGCTATAGTGGCTCTCAACACTCAATTGAAGGGGACAAATAAGCAGGCTGGTAGCAGGGCCTGAGTGAGGGAAGATATCAGCGTCTTAAGGGCCTAACTGGCTCCTACTACTTCAGTTGACTGCCTGTTCTCCTCAAGTGGGTTCAGGGAAGCAGCAGGAAACAGGGAGCTCCCTGAGAAGCTGGTGTTAATCAGTCCAGGCTCCTGGGGGTGCTAGAGAGGTACATAAGAGGCTCCTCCTCCTCTCTCTCCCTGCAGCTCCTGCTGCTTTCTGTTATTCCCTTTTCTCCTGCCTGCCTGTTATGTCTCTTGTGCCCTCCTTCCTCCAGCACAGCACTCCACCATCTCTGTGCATCTCGAGCAGAGAGAATACAGATGCACCAGCAGCAGACACAATTTTCTACACTCTGGGTCCTAGTGGCCCTTCCCCCCAGTCTGGCACCTGAGGCGGCCGCCTCAGTTTGTCTCATGGTAAGGCCAGCCCTGCCTCCCCCATGCATATGCACAATTTGCAGAATGACGTGGGGTGGCAAAAATATAGATCAGCCCCATCCATATTTCCATTGCAGGGGTGCTAGCCCTCATCCCCGCCCCACATCCAGTTCTGCCATCCCTGTGCTGGAGTGTGCAGAGATCCTGAAACACTAGCTCTGAAAGGTGTGAATTGTGTCATGTGTCTCAATGGGGATTAGGTTGCCATATTTCAAGTTCCAAAACAGAGGACACTGCCAGAGGCAGGGGAGTTGGAGGCTTCTGAGTACAGCTTTCTGGCCGCCAGCTATGAAGGCAGTGCCGCCGCCAGCAGCAATGCAGAAGTAAGGGTGGCAAACCAGTAAACATGCCTGCCACTATTAGGGCACGCCGGGCATTGCAGTGCTACCAGAATCAATATTGGAAAAAGGACGAGCAAGGAAAAATCACGGACATTTGTTCATATTTCAAAAATCTGCCTAGACAGAGATCAGAGGACCAAAAAAGAGATGGTGTCCAGGAAAGTAGGGTGTTAACTCCAAGACCCACAGCTCTGGGAGAACCTGCCTATACTCCCCCAGCTGAGGACTCTGCGCGTGGCAGGAGGAAAGGAGTGCTGAACATGTGTAAAACACTAAAGTGAGGCACCCATAAAGGAGACCTAGATGAAGAGCACATGCAGCTTCCATTGACTGCAACTGGAGATGTAGGTGTTGGCACCCACTACACGTCTCAAAGTGTCCAAATACTGAGACCCACGTGTTTAGCAAACACTTCTAAAAACATTGATGTAAGGTACCCAGTTTAAAAATTTTGACTTAATTGATCTGCCCAAGGTTATACAGTGAGTTGGGAAATATCACCATAAATTAATGCTCACGGTATTTTACAACAGCGAGGGCTTGCCAGACAGAGAACAAGAGAGATGATTGAGTGGGTTTAATACAGGGCAAAACACTATGGCTGGGAACTATATAAGCAAAAAGGGAGCAACTTATGGTTATTATAGTTGGAATTTTTCATCACACGGGTGCCTTTTTGTAGGGGCGGGGAGGGGTTCGAAGGAGGAGAGGAAGAAGGCTTGTTGTCTGTTAATTGAGCATGGGGAAGTGTTGTATGAAAGAAAGCTCAACATTGCGAGTGGTCAAAAGAAATAAATGGAACAGTCAAAAGAGAAGCTTGAGCAGAGCAAAAGGGAGGAGAGGGTGTCTAGGAGATGTGGGCAGAGATGTGACATGAGCGGTCAGTGCATAAAAGAGGACCCTGAACCCACGGCAGTACATGTAGCTCTACTCTGAACAAGGAGGGAAAAAAAGCATGGAGGAGACAAAGAGACCCTTCAAATCTCCTTCCCACTGTGGGGAACCATGAGATGCTTCAAAGGGAATCTGCTTATGCTGGGCAAACGCTTGGGGTTGTCACCACTAAAACACCTGTCAAATTCTTACCCTTTTCCAGTTCTGTTCCCACCAGCTTTCACACAGAAATGTAGCAGCGAGGAAACATCATAAATGTTCATTGAATCTGAGGTCAGGCTTACACATAAAAGTTTTGCCAGCCTAGTTATGTTAGTTAGGGGGGGGATTTTTGCCAACATAGGTTTGCCAGCAAAAGAACTAGCAAAGATGCACTTACATCAGTAAAAAAGTCCTTTTGCTGGTGTAGTTTATTTCACTCAGGGAACTGATCCAAACTCTACTGGTAAGGGACTTTTTTAGCCAGTATAAGCTGCAGCTACACTAAAAGGGTTTTCAGTATCTCTCCTCCCGTATAGCTATATTGGCAAACCTTATAAACGTAGACAAGGCCTGAAAATCTGCAGTCAGGTTTTTTTTTTTCCAGTGTGCCGTGTCATTCTTTGTGTTTGCAAAAGAGAAGGAGGCGAAATGGTTGTCAGAAGCAAAACAAACTCACAGCTTTCAGTTTCCTTTGGTGCAAAGGACAGGAAGAAAATATCCAGATAAAATAGATTTCTTTTTTTTTTTTTACTACATCAGCAAAGAGTGAATATGTATCAAAGCAAAACCTTTCATATGCTGTAGTGTCCCCCTTTGCATCCTTCCATGTCCCCAAACAAATCTTCACCCCCTTCTCCGAGTCCTCAAACCACTCCTTCAGGTTCTCTCCCAAAACACCAATTATTCAGAACCCTCATGTTTCTAATCTTAGGCCCTAACTACATCAGGAGTCTGCAGTGCTGTTGCAGATGTCTCTGACATGGACAGGGACCTGATCCCCTACTTCCTTACTCTTTGTTCAGTCCTTTACACCAGTGCAAAGTGAATGGCAAATGCTATCATTCTGGTCTGGTAGTATTTCACACCCACTTTGTACTTCCTTTGCACCAATGTAGATGACAATATGCAAGGCATACGCACCAAATTTCTAATGTGCTGGGAGGGTGCTTCCCCCCAGCTCCACCCTAGGCCCCGCTCCCACTCCACCCCTTCCACTGAAGCCACACCGCCACCCTGCCTCTTCCTGCCCCTGCTCTGCCACCGCCCCGCCTCTTCCCCACCTCTTCCCACCCCGTTCCACCCCATCTCCTGAGTGCACGTGGCCCTTGCTCCTCTCCCTGCCCCCCAGCACCTCCTGCATGCCTCAGAACAGCTGATTGTGGCAGGCGAGAGGCACTAGAGGGGAGGGAGAGGTGCTGATGGGGGGCTGCCAGTGTGTGCTAAGCACCCACCATTTTTTTCGTGAGTATTTCAGCCCTGGAGCACCCACGGAGTTGGCACCTATGAAATTGCAAGGTATAAGGCAGTGGAGAATAAGGCCAACATGATAATCCTCTTGAGAGCCATTGGAGCTGTGCTACCAGAAGGGAGCTGCAGCAGATGCTTCCCCTGAATGGTTCTTTGCCTCCAGTGAACTCTTCTGTGGTGGTTTGGGGCAGACTACCCTATTTCTTCTGTGTGTATATGTGTGTGCACGAGTGTGCACCTGCCTGATCACATTCTTTTGCCATGGTTCACATACACGCACAATGCTGATAATGAATGCTTATGTCGTCCCTTCCCTCCGAGAATCCCAAAGCATTGCAAAGGTGGGTAGAAATTATCATCCCCTTTTCATTAACAGTTGACATCTCCTACTGATTCCTACAGTGTTTGACAGATCAGTGTGAAGGCTTGATAAGAAAGACCACATTTTCTTTATCTTTCCAAGCACTTTAAATCACCAAGCGCATGTATCATTCTAATTTATTGACTCTCCACCTCTTACATCTTTTCCAAGACATGCTGACCTGCCCTGGGTAGAAACTCCTCCTTGAGATTTTTATCAGTTCCTGTTACCGTGCAGTTTATATTAGCAGTGCAGCCCTGTGTCCTTTTCCCTTTCACACTGCACCTGCACATTGGGCTAAAGGCTTTAGGCACTTTCCTGCAATAACTCCGAAATCTCTTTCCCAGTCAGTAGGGTCTGCAGTACCTTTCCATTTAGCAGCTATTTCCTCTTCTGGTCCTTTGCTCTAAAACCTGCTAGTCAACAGTCCTCTGCATTTAACCAGATGCCGAAATGATCTAAATCCTTCTGTAATGGGCTGCTTTGTGCTCTGACTCCTCATTTACTATCATCTGCAGATTTGGAATCCCTGCTTTCATGACCATTATCCAAGTCATTCCTGTTAAACAACAAAACCAACAGCAGGGATTGCGACATGCCTCCCCCGGGACAGCCTCTTTCCAGCTCGCAGTGGTTTCACTGACATCCCTCTTTGGCTTCCTGCCTTTTCAGCCAGGGCTCAGTCTGCTGTGCCAGTTTTCATGCTGTGACCCTGCATCCTAGACACAAGCCCCGGATTGGAAGCTTTGTTAACTCTTTCTATGCTGAAGGGAGAAGGGCATATCAGGTGCACCTAGGGTGACCAGATCACCACACTAAAATATCAGGACACATTGGGGTGCCGTCAGCCCCGCCCACAGTCCACCCCCGCTCCTCCCAGGCTCCACCCCCACTCTGCCCCAGGTCCCGCCCCCTCCCCACTCGGCCCCTCCACTGAGCCCTTCCTCATCCCCTGGCCTGCTGCTGGTTTGCTGTGTCCCTCCTCAGTCTCCCACCCACTGCTCGCCTCCCCGCCCGGTCGCTCGCCCGCCCGCCACTCTGCCCGCCCGCCGCTTGCCTCTTCACCCCCCCCGCCCACCACTCATCTCTACGGCGCCGACTTCCCCTCTCCCGGGTGGGTGCTCACCCACCCCCCCACCTCTTCCCGCCTCTGCACCATCCTCGCCCCTCCCCCATTCCACCCCCTTCCCCCAAGTCCCCGCCCCTGCCCTGCCTCTTCTCCGCCTCCTCCCCTGAGCGCGCCCCGTACCCGCTCCTCCCCCCTCCCTCCTGGAAAGCGCTAAGCACTGCCAAACAGCTGTTTAGTGGCGGGAAGTGCTGGAGAGGGGGAGGAGCGGGGACATGGTGAGCTGGGGGGAGGGGATGAAGAAGGCAAGGAGGGGGGAGCTTGGCTGCAATTTTTCCCTGTGGGTGCTCCAGCCCCGAAGCACCCACGGGGTCAGCGCCTCCCTCCCGCTGGCCTTCTTACCCGAATATCGGGACAAATGGTGTCCCAATCGTACATTGATCGGGACGCGGGACAAAGGGTTAAATATCGGGACAGTCCCAATTTTATCGGGACATCTGGTCACCCTAGGTGCACCTAGCAAAGGAGTCTACCATGCTGGGCATATATTCTAACAGTCGATTGTGGTCTGGAGAGCTGTTGCAGTAATCCATCCATGTACCAGCTTTTTAAAATTGAAGTCAGTGGAACTCCATCGATTGACACCAGCAGAGGTTCTGGCCCTAAATCTATGCTGTCCTGTTCAGCCCATTATCTAATTCAAAGACAAATGCCCTGTTCTCCCCTACATCTGAGAATGGCGGCTGCAGGCAGCCGGTTGCAGCGAACTGATTCAGAATTGTAGCGCCCCAACACAACGGGTAGGCCTAATTTACACCAATGGACATAGCTGAGTTCTGCTTCACCACACCCCCACCCTTCCTGCCCTGCCAATGTCCTGCCCCTAGGCCTCCCCTTCCCTCTGCTTATGATGGGGTGGGAGTGAGGTGGCTGGCATATGAGGTGGAGTGGCTGTTAGCCAACTCTCGCTTTGTGATCTTACACCAGAAAACCAAGGCCCAAACCCTTAGAATATTAATTTTCTCAGACCTGTTTATATATGTTTAGAATTGGGCTCAAGTTGCAAAATTCAGATCTGGATTTCAACCACCCCAGAATTCTGGAGTGTTAGGATTTGGAGTTTAAGTATAGGCTGTTCTCTGTTTATGTTTCACAGACATATAGAGAAGCAAGCGCACGGGCATTTGGGACAGCATTTTTATGAGAACGGGGTCAGATATTTGTAAGGACGTTTGAAATGAGGAAAAACTTTGTTTCAAGCAAGAAATTCAGACCAGGTTCACAGAAGGACATTAACATTTCAAGCAAGTTTGGAGCCTGTTTTGAGTGAGTCTGCGACCCTGAATTCTGAGAAAAGTCTGAAGCCTGAGTTCTGAGTGGGGACTGAATGAGTGGGACATATTGTCAAATGGCAAGACCTTGACCTATGTTTCGAGCAATGCCTGGGGCTGTGTGTTTTGAGGAGTCCCAAGTGAGGCCTAGTGATTTAGTTCCAAACATGGCATAATTTCAAGGGGATCTGGTATGATAACTGGGTCTACAAATTGACTCTAATTGTAAAAAGTGAGTGTAAGTTTATAAAATGTCACAATAAATGATAACAACTAGTGTTGATGGGAAAAGATGCAAAAAAGTGCCTGAAAGACTAAGTCAGTCTAAACAAAAAAGGCCTCCTGATATAATTCAAGGACTATGTTAAGATCATGCCTGGTAAACGAGAACACTATGTGACACCAAAAAATAATGAGCCAAAACCGGTGTGTCAGAAACTAGGCCTTATTTTGTCCACCAGTTATGTGGGGATGGGCTATTCCGCCCATCACTGCCTTTTTAGGTTCTTAAAGAAAGACTTTGGGGGGGAAAATTGGCTACTGAGGTGAGCTTCACCATCATGGCTGCCACCCCCAACCATCTTCTGGGACCCTGGACTTTCTTCATCCTAATCCTGAAAGATGTCCTGACCAGACCAACCCTGAGAGGGACCCAGATGACACCACTGCCTCCACCAGCTCCAGCTAAATCCCGAATACCACCTGGGATATGAGACTTTCTCCTCCTCCCCCACCCCACCCCACCCCACCCCAGTGTGTCGTTTTCCTTCCCCACCTTATTTCTGCTCTTCCCTATCCCTCTCCTTTTGACTTCTGTCTAATAAGAGTCTGACTTAGCCAGTGAAGACTGTATATTTTGCAACACTGCTGTAAGCCTGTGACCAGAAAGAGGCAACTAAAAACAATGTCCTAAACAGCCTGATATTGGTATAAGTTTGACAGGTCTCAAAGTGGCCAATAAAACCGCGTGCTCTGCATGTCTTTCTCCAGCCATGAGGGTGCAAGGGAAAGTCAACACCAAAGACAGACGTTGCATTTTCTAGCTTTGTCATTCTTTTCCCTTCCCTTTTGGGTTGTGTTTCTCTTGTTTTGGCTTCTAGGAAACAGGATTGGACAACAGCAACAACGCCAACTCTAGCCCATCTTCTTCTCTTTTCCCCAGAAAGGATAATTATTACCGCCTTTAATACCATCTAAAAGACTGTCAAACAAGGCTTTCTCCCCCTCCTTTCTTTCCAGCTAAAGGGCAAGGGAACAAGGGATGTTGTGAAAATGAAAACCTTATTCCATACTTTACATTTCAAATGCTTTACCTGTTTTTCCTTCTTTTCTGTATCTTTAATAAAAGGTTAAAAAGGATTTTTAATGGTGTGTTTGCCATGATACTAAGCAGGCTGAGGTTTCTGTATACCAAACCTTGAACCTTGTTTAAAAACTGTTTAATGTTGAACAGCAACTGGGTTATGTTAACACCTTCAGGCCATATAGTCCATCTAAATTAATACAACAGATCTAAGGTCCAACTTTCAGGTGAGTCCTCAGCCCGTGTTGCAAGTGGGATCTGGGCTGTTTCCTGTTTTCTGCACAGACTCCATGCAAAGCTCGGTGTTTCACATGGGTTCAACATGATGCTAGGCAAACCTTGGCGGTTTGGCCTGAATTCAGTTTTCAGTTTGGGGCTATCTATTCCTTACTGCCTCAGCCTGAGAATGGCATCATTCATATATTCTGCTGGGGGAGGCTCAGCCGGCCCAGAGATTTTTGTTTTCATTGTGGTCTTGACAAATTCAGAAAAGACCCCAACAAAAAAGCAAAGGTCTAGCATAGGGGAGGGCAAACTATGGCCTGTGGGCTGGATCTGGCCCGTCAGGGCTTTCAATCCAGCCCACGGGATTGCCAGCCCCATGGCGCAGCGGGGCTAAGGCAGGCTCCCTGCCTGCCCTGGCCCTGTGCCGCTCCTGGAAGCGGCCGGCACCATGTCCCTGCGGCCCCTGGGGGAGGCAGAGAGCTCCGTGTGCTGCCCTCGCCTGCAGGCACCGCCCCCCGCAGCTCCCATTGGCCAGGAATGGGGAACCGTGGCCAATGGGAGCTTTGGGGGTGGTACTCGCAGGCAAGGGCAGCGCACGGCGGAGCAGCCTGCCCCACCCCACCCCCAGGAGCCATTGCCGGACATGCTGGCCACTTCCGGGAGCGACGCAGGGCTAGGGCAGGCAGGGAGCCTGCCTTATCCCTGCTGCGTGCCGCTGCTACCCTGGAACTACTCGAGGTAATTGGCGTGGGCCCAGAGCCCGCACCCCGAACCCCTCCTGCTACCCCGCACCCCAACCCCCTGCCCTGAGCCCCCTAATCCCCTGCCTTGAGCCCCCTGCCACACCCCTCCTGCACCCTAACCCCCTGCCCTGAGCCCCCTCCCACACCCGCTGCTGCACCCCAACCCCTTGCCCTGAGCCCCTTCCTGCACTCTGCACCCCCTCCCACAGCCCCACTCCCTCCCGCACCCCAACCCCCTGCCCCAGACCTACATTCATGGCCCTGCGTACAATTTCCCCACCCAGATGTGGCCCTTGGGCCAAAAAGTTTGCCCACCCCTAGTCTAGCAGGTGTCAAAATTAGAGGAGGCCCAAGAGAGTATCGTGAACTGGGCTCATTTCTGGTCTCAGCAGGGTTGATGCAAACCCGTTTTTCCGTATGGATGCTTAGTCCCAGAGCTCTACTCTGAGCTTAGGGTTTGAACCACAGGTGCTGACTCAATGAACGCTCCGGGGCTCAAGCACCCATGGGAAAAAAATAGGGGTCGCCGATCAACTGTTTGGCGGCTGGCAGGAGGCCCTCGAGAGCGGCGGACGGGCGGAGGGTCTGGAGTGGGAGCGGGAAGAGGCAGAGCAAGGGTGGGGCCTCGGGGGAGGGGCTGGAGCGGGGTCAGGGCCTTGGGGGAAGGGGCGGAGCTGGAGTGGAGCACCCACTAGGAAAAATAAAAGTCAGCGCATGTGGTTTGAACAACCCTACCCTTCACCCCTAAATTAACAGCAATTCTCTGCCAGAGACAGCATGTTTTTCCTACGTTTCATCCCAAGTCAGAGCCCCCACACTGGCTCCTACTACTTCTCAATGTACTTGTGATGGCCGGGCTCCCTCAGTTACCTGCTTCTCCCTGAGCTAACCTCAGAGGCGGTTCCACCCTACAGAAGAGATGCTCTGAAAAGACAATAGCAGCTCAGGCTGTATAACCTTTCCAGAAACTCCCTGGCAGCTGAGTGGCGGGGGGGGGGGGGGGCAATACACATGGCACATGAGACCCCACCCTGCTTCCAAACCTTCCTCCTAATGTGCTGAAGCCCAGCTGTGTGGAGGGCCTTGCTGGGATCTGGGCTAGTCAGTGCAGGAGAATCTGCTGACCCTCATCCTACTTGCTATGGGGAAGATCTGCAGCAGAAATGGAGACACAAACTGCAGACAGTCCCAGCCCCAAAGAGTTTACGATGTAACCGTCAAACTGAAAGGACAGCATATGCTGGAAACTGAGAGGAAGTGTGAATTTGATTGTAATGTTACTCTGTTGTTGGTTTTGTCCCAAATATGTTGGCACCATCTGTAAAGGGAGTCTTTAGAGAATTCCAGCCCCAGGAGTTGAAGTGAGATCTTGTATATCATAGATTCATAGATTCTAAAGCCAGAAGGATCCGTTATGAGCAGCCATTATGACCTCCCACGTAGCACAGGACATAGATTTTCACCCAGCCATTCCAGGATCGAACCCAATATCTTGCGGTTGACCTAGAGTGTATCTTTCAGAAAGACATCCAGTCTCAATTTGAAGTGATGGAGAATCCACCACTTACCTAGGTAAATTGTTCCAATGGTTAATGATCCTCCCTGCTGAAAACGTGTGCCTATTTCCAGTCTGAGCTCCCAATTCAGCGAGCTACATTTAAGCGCAACTTGAAAGGAAGTTAATAGGAGTCTGTCTATGAGCTTCAATGGGAGTAAGTTCGAGCTCATAACATGGCTTGCACCAGTGTAGCGCTGTTAATTTCAGTGGTGTTACTCCTGATTTACGCCCACGTGAGCGAGCTGACACCCAGCACCGTGCAGCTGGAATGCCACCTCTGAATTCTCACACTAGACAAGCCTGAATGATGTGGTGAGCCAGATGGGGAACACATAGAACCACCAGCAGCAGATTCTTCTCTTCTGGATGTTTTAAAAAAAAACAACCCAACCCAACACCTCGCCATTAAAGCTGTTTGGCATCAGGACAGCTCAACACCTTAGGATTAAGTAGCATTGATCCAGCTTCCAAATCCTGTTCACACCATTCCCCCAGGCAACACCACTTGCAGAACGAATAAATAAATAAATAAATAACCCTCACCCAGCCCTCCCTAATGAAGGAGGGTCCTGCCGACCCGCTGGAATTGTACTCTAGATTTATACAGCTGAACCCTCAGGGTTCGCTCTCTCCTGGGTGCTGATCCAAAGCCGGCTGACATCGATAGGAGTATTTCCCTTGACGTCAATGGACTTTGGATCAGGCCCCCTATAAAAGGGATTGTGCATATTATAAGCTTTGGCGGCAAGTGACGTTCAAACAAAACAGTCAGGTGACCTGCATTCTATGGCTGGCTCTGCCACTGATCTGCTGTGGGACCTCCATCAAGTCACCTCACCTCTCTGTGACTGTTTCCCCTCCCACCTTTTGTCTGTCTTGTTTATTTAGACTGGGGCAGGAGCTGTTTCTATGAGCATGAACAGCGCCTAGCACCATTTGAACCCAGTCTCAGGAGGGGCCTCTAGACAATGTGGTAACACAAATAAATACAAATCATAAGTTAAAAATAAATTTTAATAACTTCTTCTTTGATTATAGGGAGATCACAGATCTCCCTGCATTCACCTGGCTCAGAGATTTCACCATTTTGCTGATAAAGCAGCGTCTGACGGTTTATTATGATTTTACCGACAGTCGGGTTCTGTTGCTGCCCGTGAGTTTGACCATAAAACCCTGAAATTCCTTTGTGTCAGTCAGCTCGGCCTTGTGGCTCTTGTTAAGATTATTTTGGGTACTTCTCCTAGCCAAGCTAACATGCTGTACAAAGTTAGTTCTTGATGTATCTTAATATATGCAATACTCCACGCTTCAAAAACATATATAGGCTGGTGCCTTGCTCCCTTTCCCAGTCAAATAGCAACCAGGCCCATGGCTGCAGCCCTGCTCTGGCTTAGGGTAATGGAGATTGCAGACTGGAAGCTGAAAAAGCAGCTAGGGATAAACATAAAGGGTTTTCAGATTTTCTGCCAGTGCATTATGCAATGTACTACAGTTCAGCTAATAAAATGTCAAAAGTATGTCCGTGCTTAAAAAAAAGAGAGAAAAGTTGGAAAAGAAGCTTCGATTGCAGCCAGGAGGTTGGTTTTTTTTAACCCAAGACTGGAGTTTTAATTTTGTGGGGAGGGGGAATTTGGAAGAAACGTTAAGATGAAGCAAGAGGAAATAGCAGTCTCTGTCAGTTTCCTATGAAGGAATCAGACACATCGAGGGCTGAGGTCCCTGGAACTCATTAACACCCTTCCCCACATGCTATCTCTTGAAATTCCTTCACCTCTTCTCCTGGGGCAGCCAGGACAGCAGCTGTGCGCGGCGGTCGGCTGTTTCCCAGGTATGATCATGTTCCTGCTGGGCTACATTTCTGCAGTGCCGTTTATCCATTTCATGCCTCAGAGCACTCCTTCTCCACCTCCTTCCTAACGCTGCACCCATTTCTGGTGCCCAGCTTCTGATCAGGGCCGGCTCTATGTTTTTGCCGCCCCAAGCAGGAAAAAAAAAAAAAAAAAAAAGCCACGCTCGGCGGCAGCTCTACCGCTACTTCATTCTACGGCGGCAATTCAGCAGTAGGTCTTTCGCTCCCAGAGGGAGTAACGGCCCTGCCGCCGAATTGTCGCTGAACGGCCGGACGTGCCGCCCCCCTCTTCATAGACCACCCCAGGCACCTGCTTGCTACGCTGGTGCCTGGAGCCGGCCCTGCTTCTGATGTACCATTGCATGGGTGCAAAGAAGCACATGAAGCGCTCACCCCACTCCTACCCCCGCCTTCATTGCATGGTCAATAAGGTCAAATTATAATACAGGTTCCTGTGAACAGGGACTGCCCAATCTTCGCTCCCTCTGGGAAGCAGATCCCCTGGAAAAGAGCAGAGTGGGCCGCTCGGCATGTCCCTACACACTGACCCTCAAATCATTGGGGGAGCACTTTGCACCATGTTAATGGCTGGTGCAGAGCGTGGTCTGCTTCTGCACTAAGCAGCTCTTGGAGAGACGGTACCACGGGAGACAGTCTCTCCTGGGGTTCCCCTGGGGGAACTGCAGCTCAGAGAGGCCCCCAGGCACTTTGTTGTGCATAAATCACACCGTTTAGCCCTTTGTGACTTACTCCCATGGCAAAATGGGTACCAGGTGTGCCAGTGCTACCCACATCCATGGCCTCGTTTCCATTGGCCAGGACCAAGCTGCTAGGGGAAGGGATTGAGTGTAAGTTTCCTCCCCATCAGATATTGCTTTGGGAAAGGTGGGGGAGAGCGAGCGAGGGAGGGAGGGGGTGTAGTAAGATGAGGCCCTGAAACATAAACCCTTGCATCAGAGGCCCGGTATGAGGCCTAAGGCCTGAACTAAAGTAAAGGTCAAGACTTTGCTAACATAAAGCAAAGTTAAACTGTGACCCAGAGGCAGGCCCTGCTCGCAGAAGCTGGCAAGAAAAGGGGTGATGTTGCAAAAATACACATACCTAAAAGGTACCAGAACACTCGGATACTTGCACATTCCACACAGATAACAAGGAACAGACTGGCCCATCCTAAAGATGGGCAAAAGGGTAATATGATGGATAGAGTTGTTTTGTTCGAACCAACATGTACAAGGTGAGAAGCGGCACCTTACTGTGTAGAGGGGTTGTACCTTGCTACGTAGAGGGGTTGCACCTCAGTACATCAGGAGTGATGTGTAACTTGTTTGTACCTGTGTATAAGAATACATCCCTGGTCCGGTGTCTTTGTCCAGCCTAGGGGGCAGTGGAGTGTCCCGCCACTGACTGAGCCGGTCCATTGTCAGGGGGCACATATTCGTAATATGTCCTGTAGAGTCTGCGGAGAACTATTACTGTGCTTCGTTTGACTATAAACCTGGCCGGGTGCCTTCGTCGCTCTGTATCAGTGACCTGTTCTCCTCTCTATTGACCACGTCCCCAATTCTCGTGTCACCTGCAAACTTTATCGGTGATGATTTTATTTTTTCTTCCAGATAAAAAGTGTTGCAGTTGCAGCTCTTAACACCTGGGATAGACTACACTGAAACAAGACCATTGGGGCCTGATGCTAAGAAACTTTGAAGCCCCGATTGTTAAGAAGCCTTGTCAGAGGCACATGGAGTGAACATTAGTCTGCAGCTCTACACCCAGTACTGAAGTCTGTCACCCGTTCCCCTCCCTTAAAGGAAGTTGATGCCCAATGATGAGCTGCGGCAGCAGCTACCACACCATCCCTGTTCATGTTCTAAATCACTAAGCGTCCCAGACTTGTGCATTTAATAGGGAAGTAATTCTATCATGAGTTTTCTGGGAGTCAGCGGTTCTGTGATCTTCCATCTTTTACTTACAGTCCATCTCTTTGTCTTGTTCTCTTATCCTACCAGAGTGGAGAAGTAACCCAGCCATAAAGGAAGATGCTGCTGCCTCTGCAGGGGGATGGATATTTTGCTGCTGCCTCATCCCTTGCATGATTTGAGGTGTGAATATTTTGCCTCTCACCTCCTGCACTAGGGGGTGAGTCAGCTCAGCACCTGGTCCATGCTACCTCTGAAAGGACCTCTGGAGAAGATGAGTTGGCTGTAGGAGGAGGGCTAGGCAGCTCTGTGCTTTGCAGTCGGAGGCAGGGAGGTGTGGGTGAGCCCAGGAGAGTGTGGAGGAAAGACACCCAACCAGCAATCCCAAGGAGAAGGGTACTGCCAACCCCCAACGTTCAAAAAACATGAGCAAGCCTCCCAAAATTATGAGATTGGCTTAAAAATCCTGAAATTTAAAAAAATAATACACTTGGGATTCTTTTTTTTTTTTTTGCCTTCTGGTTTCAGATCTGTTCGCATGGATTTGCTTCACGATTTCATGTGTTGCTCCTCTACCACGAGGGCTATGTACCTCTTTTAAATGAAAGCAGGGATTCTTCTGTAGTCACATGACTCCAGGAGCTGAATCTTTATGGCAAACACTGAATAGCACCAGACTCGCGATAAAATCATGAGAATTGGCAGCGACGGTGGCTCATGGACTGGAGGGTGGAGGAGCTGTCAGTTTGTTTCTCCGTGTTGTACTGCTGGGGGAGTGACTGAAGCAAAGAGGGGAGTGTGAGGAAGATGAAGATTATTGTTTTGCTTCTAACTATATCTCCTGGTATGGAGGATGCCTGCTACTAAGAGGTGATGTAAGGAGCTGCACAGAGGAAGCCATTGGCAGTGCACAAGAACAAGTTTTATTGGCTCTAAAAAACCCAAGGTGAAGGAGGAATGGCTCATTGGTCTGGGATGGGGGAGTTCTGGGTTCAAATCTCTGCTCTGCCACAGACTTCCTGCGTGTCCTTGGGCAAGTCACTTAGCCACTGTATGCCTCAGTTCCCCAACACAGGTCCCAAAGGGGAGACAAGAATCATCAAGATAACCCCACCCATTGAAACATCATAAAGTGACACCCATATGATTGAGTTGGTTACAGGATACATAAAGAACATAAAAACAGCCCAATGGGCCATCTAGCCCAGTATCCTGTTTTCCAACAGTGGCCAGTGCCAGGTGCTTCAGAGGGAATGAACAGAACAGGTCATCATCAAGTGACCCATCCCGTTATCCACTCCCAGCTTCTGGTAGTCAGACATAGACAAAACCCAGAAACTCTGCTACACATTATTTAGCACCACCTCCTGGCAGTTATCTATTAACTGTCTCTTCCCATATATACAGATCTCTCCAATTTATACAATAGTCCTATAACACCCGTCACAAGGAACATAGTAACTCTGGCTGCAACCAAACTGTGTCTTGCAGGAGGCAGCAGGACTATTACAGTCTTTCCGTCTTCAGACCAAATTCAAGCTGATTTCAATGGGAGTGACACCTGTGTAACTGAAACCAGAATGTGGCCCCTAGGGATCAGTTTACATGTTGAGGGATATCTTCACAATGGAAATGGCTGGAGACTGAAGGCTGAGAGCCTGACACAAAGCCCACTGAAGTCAACAGGAGTTGCTCGCTTGTTTTCTTAAATGAAAGACGAGATGCCTGAAAGGTTAAGCCACCAAATCATCAACGAAATATTTCACCGCCACAGCTGCTCCCAAAGAATCAAGCAACTAGCAGGGGGAAAAAAACCCATTCATAACTTTTTTGGTTTTAGAACAATTTTCTTCAAACCTACCCTGGGTGTTCGTTCTTAAGAACAATTAAAAGCAAGAGGAGTTTGAACTCGTAAATCTGAACTGCTTCTCCCTATTTTCCTTTCAAAAAATGCAGAGACGTTATAGATACGTTTTCAGAAGTCAGGGGCTGTGTCTAATTTTCAAGCTCACCCAACCTGCTTCGGACTTTAAAAGCAGAATTCTTGACGGGCTCAGGAGGACTAAGCACGAAAGATTCCAGGAAAAAGAGGTTTGGTTTTGTTTTTTCAGAATCGGGATGGGGTTATGTCGAAACCAGGACATATCATGGAAGCTGGGCTGCAAGCTTAGGAGCTGATCTTCCTTCCATAGACCTCAAAGCAAGTTTTTTTCTGCTGGCTTCAACGAGAGCAGAATTAGGTCCTTCACTGGTCTGATCTTGCGAAGTTTTGACCACTTCCTGGAAGGCACAGAACTCCTTCTCCCACATTGGAAGTCAATGGGAATGGAGGACGCAAAGCAGGATTTTGCCTATATAATTACAGGGCTAGGACCAGGGCCTGAAAATATTATACCATATATATTACATACTGCACTGCTCTATATAAGTGCACTGGACTTTTGTGATGCTTAAAGCTGTGCAGAGTAAAGCAGGCGCTTTGGATTCTTCAGATCCAGACCTCACAGTCAGGGAAGCGGGGGCCCAGATGGAGCAGCGAGCAGAACATCAGGAGGAAGTACAGTGTAGCACAAAGCTGATTGCTTCCTGATGGGCTGGGCTGCTCCACTCTAGATTAGGGGCTTACGTGTGGAAGTTGAGAGTCTATACGGCAGGGTCTCGGAGAGTCTATATGCCCTGGGGGAGGGAGAAAATCCTAGAAGGCCATGAAGTTTTCCTTCTGGTAGCAATATTTTGATCTGTCTGGGACCCATTTAGCCTTAATCCGCCACTGGCTTAATGTCCTGAATTTCATCGCTGAGTATGAGCTATAGCTTCATTCCAATTTCATTACACTTTTCACAAATCTGTAAAGCTTCAATGATGATATAGCCATCAAAGGCTCCAGGGCTTAATGCCCCGGCTTCAATGGAACATTAACATGAGCTTGCTTCTTTTCCTGCATTATTTCCAGCTGTTCTCCTGGTGCTCTATGGAGTGGAACCAGTACAATCAGTTCCATTTACACCATTTCTCTTTCACTGGCCACTGGGAGAGTGGGGGCTTTTGCGGGGGGGATTTGCTTTAGCTGGCCATAAACTGGTGCTTGCAGGGCTGCTAACCAAGAACATTTTATTTGATAAAAAAGAGGCCAGACCAAAAGAACATACAGTGGGATCCTTTAGCGCCAGTGAAATCCTGGGAGGAAAAGTGACCTTCTACCATTTCCAGAGAATATCTTATGAGATTTCACCAAGACCTTGCTAACAGGGGGCTCCTCATTTCTGGACTGATAATGGCAACCGTCCATCTCCAAAGATAATGGTGTAAACTCCAAAGCATTTTGGTTACTGTGTGTCATGCTGTGCATCACAAGTGGCTAAAAAATCCAATTCTTGCTCCACAAATGGGGCAGACGTAAAGCACAGGGCCAAGAGATGAAGCCTGGCACTTGTAGTGCTTGAAGCCTGCTGCGCTTTCCTCTTTGTTCTCCTCTGTCTCAGCCACCTCTCTTCAGTCTCCGTGATTCCCTGATGCAGCAGGGCCCTCCACGGTGACCCATTGCTAGCTGCATCTTCCCATCTTACAGTGTCAATGTGGCAAGTTTTCAATTCCTTGTTGCAAATGTCATTGAACCTGAACCTAGGTCGGCGTTTCTCAAACTGGGAGTCCGGACCCAAAAAGGGGTCGTAAGACTATTGTAGGGGGATTGCCAAAGCGGCAGCTGCTGGCCGGGCACCCAGCTCTGAAGGCAGTGCTGCCGACAGCAGCAGCGCAGAAGTAAGGGTGGCCTGGTATGGGAGGGGGGGTGTCACTTTTGGAAGGGTCATCACAACCTGAAATATTTTCAAAGGGGGTCCCAGCAAAAAAAAGTTTGAGAACCCTTGGCCTAGATAGACCCATTGGCTTTGGAGCATCTGCAAGTTCTCCATAGAGGAGATCCTTTGGAATGCATCCAGGGTCCAGATGACCAAGCCAGCAGAGATGTCTGTATTTGATAGTAGTGATTAGACTTGGTAATTTCGCTTCCTCAGTTACTTCAGTATTAGGAACTTTGGTTTCCCACTTGATACTGAGAATATATTGAAGACGATGTGGAAAGTGTTAGCCCTCTCTCATGCCTGCTGTACATGGACACACGGTGATGGGCATCTGTCTCTTTTCACTGAGGGCCTGGGCTGTCTCTCACAATGCTTTGCTAGTGACAAGCAGCAAACTCCTCCAGGTGTTGTTATCATTCAGCCCCCAGCGTACAGAGACACACCCAGCTAATTTGCATAAATGCTCTCTACTAAACCACTCATGAACTATACAGAGGGAGACATCAGCAAATCCCCTTAGCCCTCAGCCTTTCACCCCAGAAATGTACCGTCTTACACAGCTCAAGATCTTCTCTTGAACAATGCAAGATATTAATTAGTTCACCACTTCATCAAAGGATAGTGGACATGCACCAGCCTTTGTAATCTGAGCAGATTCCCCGAGCACTTCAGACAAACTCACTGGTAAAGATAAAACATTACAATAAGTTTATTAACTACAGAAAGATAGATTTTAAGTGATTATAAGTGGTAAGCATAAAGGTCAGAGGTAGTTACCTATGAAAATAAAAAGTAAACACGCATTCTAAATCATAAAAACTTTCAGACTCAGCAAGAGCTGAATCAAACAGCTTTCTCACCCCAATAGATGTTACGGGCAAGTTACAGTTCTTAATACACAGGCTGAGTTTCCTTCTCAGCGTGGGACCAATCTCCTCAGTTTGAAGTCTTAGTCTTCCCAGCAGTCTTGTTGCCTTCAGCATAGGTGGGAAAGGAGAGAGGTGGTCTCAGAACACCACTGTCCCTTATTTCAGGGCCAGCTCCAGGGTTTTTGCCGCCCCAAGCGGCGGGAAAAAAAAAAAAAAAA
>NW_020664448.1:3108636-3130333 GCF_002925995.2 Terrapene triunguis | reverse complement strand
GTTTTTGCAGCCCCAAGCGGCAGGGGAAAAAAAAAAAAAAAAAAAGCTGCGATCGCGATCGGCGGCAGCTCCACCGCGCCACTTCCTTCTTCGGCGGCAATTCAGCGGCAGGTCCTTCCCTCCGAGAGGGACAGGGACCCTCCGCCAAATTGCCGTCGAAGAGCCCGACGTGCCGCCCCTTCCCCTTGGCCGCCCCAAGCACCTGCTTGCTCAGCTGGTGCCTGGAGCCGGCCCTGCCTTATTTTATACTCAGTTCATGTCTCAAGGAAGATACTGGCCCAGACATGTCATGGTGGGCCTTGCTGAGTCACAGGCCGTGTCTACACTGCCACTTTACAGCACTGCAACTTTCTCGCTCAGGGGTGTGAAACAGCACCCCCCTGAGCACTGCAAGTTTCAGCGCTGTAAAGTGGCTGTGTAGCGCCGCGCTCCCAGCACTGGTAGCTACTCACCTTGTGGAGGTGGGTTTTTTACAGTGCTGGGAGAGATCTCCCAGTGCTGGTGCTGCGACTACACAGCCGTGGCAGCGCTTTAACGTCGCTAGTGAAGACATACCCACAGAGCTGAGCAATCCCCATTGTGTGGTGCTTATGCAACTGTCTCTTACAGAATTGTAAATCTCTTGTTTACAATTCCCTGGCTGGTCAATGTGCTCCTGATGGTTGCTTAATGCCCGTTTGGGTGTGGGTCACCACCTCTGTTGTCACTGGAGAGCTAGCAGTGGGTGTCTCCCAAACTCACAACATATTTCAATAACAACCATATAGAAAAATCTCATAACTTCATACACAATAATAATATACATGTTGTGACAGAACAATTAGTTTTAGCAGATGACCTTTCATGTGGTACCTTACAAGGCATGCTTTGTATGAAATTAGGGCTGTCAAGCGATTAAAAAAATTAATCGCGATTACTTCCACTGTTAAATAATAATAGAATACCATTTATTTAAATATTTTTGGATGTTTTTTACATTTTCAAATACACTGATTTCAATTACAACACAGAATACAAAGTGTACGGTGTTCACTTTATATTTATTTTTTTACAAATATTTGCACTGTAAAAAAACAAAAGAAACAGTATTTTTCAGTTCACCTAATACAAGTATCTCTTTGTCATGAAAGTTGAACTTACAAATGTAGAATTATGAATAAAAAAATTGCATTCAAAAATAATACAATGTAAAATTGTAGAGCCCTTAAGTCCACTCAGTCCTACTTCCTGTTCAGCCAATCGCTCAGACAAACAAGTTTATTTACATTGGCAGGAGATAATGCTGCCCGCTTCTTGTTCACAATGTCACCTGAAAGTGAGAACAGGTGTTCTTATGGCACTGTTGTAACTGGCAAAGCAAGATATTCATATGTCCCTTGATGCTTCAACCACCATTCCAGAGGACATGTGTCTATGCAGACGATGGGTGCTACTCGATAACAATCTAAAGCAGTGAGGACCAATGCATGTTCATTTTCATTATCTGAGTCAGATGCCACCAGCAGAAAGTTGTTTTTCTTTTTTGGTGGTTCAGGTTCTGTAGTTTCCGCATCGTAGTGTTGCTCTTTTAATGACTTCTGAAAGCATGCTTCACACCTCATCCCTCTCAGAGTTTGGAAGGCACTTCAGATTCTTAAACCTTGGGTCGAGTGCTGTACCTATCTTTAGAAACCTCACATTGGTACCTTCTTTGCATTTGGCAAATCTGCAATGAAAGTGTTCTTAAAATGAACGACATGTGCTGGGTCATCATCTGAGACTGCTATAAAATGAAATATATGGCAGAATGCTGGTAAAACAGAGAAGGGGACATACAATTCTCCCCCAAGGAGTTCAGTCACAAATTTAATTAACGCATTATTTTTTTAACGAGTGTCATCAGCATGGAAGCATGTCCTCTCGAATGGGGCCGAAGCATGAAGGGGCATATGAACGTTTAGCATATCTGGCACATAAATACCTTGCAATGCCGGCTACAAAAGTGCCATGCAAATGCCTGTTCTCACTTTCTGGTGACATTGTAAATAAGAAGAGGGCAGCATTTTCTCCTGTAAATGTAAACAAACTTGTTTGGCTTAGCAATTGGCTGAACAAGAAGTAGGACTGAGTGGACTTGTAGGCGCTGACATTTTACATTGTTTTATTTTTGAATGCAGTTTTTTTTATTCATAATTCTACATTTGTAAGTTCAACGTTCATATTGTTTTGTTTTTGAGTGCAGTTATGTAACAAAAAAATCTACATTTGTAAGTTGCACTTTCAGGACAAAGAGATTGCACTACAGTACTTGTATGAAGTGAATTGAAAAATACTATTTATTTTGTTTATCATTTTACAGTGAAAATATTTGTAATAAAAATAATATACACTTTGATTTCAATTACAACACAGAATACAAGATATATGAAATGTAGAAAAACATTCAAAATATTTAATAAATTTCAGTTGGTATTCTATTAGAACATAAGAATGGCCGTACTGGGTCAGACCAAAGGTCCATCCAGCCCAGTATCCTGTCTACCGACAGTGGTCAATGCCAGGTGCCCCAGAGGGAGTGAACCTAACAGGTAATGATCAAGTGATCTCTCTCCTGCCCTCTATCACCACCCTCTGACAAACAGAGGCTGGGGACACCATTCCTTACCCATCCTGGCTAATAGCCAGTAATGGACTTAACCTCCATGAATTTATCCAGTTCTCTTTTAAACCCTGTTATAGTCCCAACCTTCACAACCTCCTCAGGCAAGGAGTTCCACAAGTTGACTGTGCGCTGTGTGAAGAACTTCCTTTTATTTGTTTTAAACCTGCTGCCCATTAATTTCATTTGTAGCCCCTAGTTCTTATATTATGGGAACAAGTAAATAACTTTTCCTTATTCACTTTCTCCACATCACTCATAATTTTATATACCTCTATCATATCCCCCCTTAGTCTCCTCTTTTCCAAGCTGAAAAGTCCTAGCCTCTTTAATCTCTCCTCATATGGGACCCATTCCAAACCCCTAATCATTTTAGTTGCCCTTCTCTGAACCTTTTCTAATGCCAGTACATCTTTTTTTAGATGAGGAGACCACATCTGTACGCAGTATTCAAGATGTGGGTGTACCATGGATTTATATAAGGGCAATAAGATATTCTCTGTCTTATCCTCTATCCCCTTTTTAATGATTCCTAACATCCTGTTTGCTTTTTTGACTGCCGCTGCACACTGCATGGACATCTTCAGAGAACTATCCACGATGACTCCAAGATCTTTTTCCTTATTCGTTGTAGCTAAATTAGCCCCCATCATATTATATGTATAGTTGGGGTTATTTTTCCCAATGTGCATTACTTTACATTTATCCACATTAAATTTCATTTGCCATTTTGTTGCCCAATCACTTAGTTTTGTGAGATCTTTTTGAAGTTCTTCACAGTCTGCTTTGGTCTTAACTATCTTGAGCAGTTTAGTATCATCTGCAAACTTTGCCACCTCACTTTTTACCCCTTTCTCCAGGGAGCAGAATAGGCACCTGGGGAAGGGATCCCTGAGATAGGGTTTGTCAGTAGACCAAGATGACTTCAGTAGCCCAAGGGGGCAGAAGAATTATTCAGTTTCATTTGGACTTGTTTATGATATCCTGGAAGGGGTTAGAACTTCACGTGACCTGGCTGGAGAGCTGGGCCACAGAAGACCTGGAACCAGAGGCAGGCGTTGTGCAGGAGCTGAAGGTATCGGCAACACCCCGCACTAACAAAAGGGGGCACTCCAAGGGTGAGTGAGCCCCACCACAAGGACCAGTCCCTTTACCAGACGGGAAAGGGAAGTGCAGGAGGGAGGAGGCTGATGGGAATTGTAGGCGCCTGCTTAGCAAATCCATCATATAGGACTTTCCTGTCTGCAGTCCAACAACCCATCTTTCTGTTGTGAGAAATTAATGGCTTCTTTGGTGCGGGACAAAATTTGTATTGACTTACTGAGCTGTGAGCTAGCTACTTATAACCATCCATTTGAGAAAGAGACGTTTAAAAGAAACAGTGACTGGGACAGAAGAGCTCAGGGGACTGGTAATAAGCTAGCAAGCCAATCCCCTTGGATCAACAGTTCAAGTCCAGCGGCCAAAACTTAACATCTGAAGGTGGCTGTGAGATGAACTGACTTCAGTCTGATTCCCAGTGTACAAGTGCCCCTGTCATTCCAAATCTGGCAGCCTTGTTGGCTGTCTCTGCAAAGAGGCCTGGGGTTGAACAGGTGCACACACTGAACCATCCTGGCCCTGCAGCTCAGAGTTAAGCAACAGCGGCAGGGAAGTCTTGGGGGGAAGCTTATATATTTACTATTGCTCATGCTGTCAGTGTATATTCTGTAGGCAAACGGAGAACTTCACTCTCTGGGGCTCACAAGTCCCAGACAGATTTTTTTTTTAAATGTGGTCTGCATTCTCCAATAGATGATTTCATAATCCCTGTCAAAGGTTAGACCGTTTTAGCATGAAGTCATATCAGCGGATCTGGCCTACTGCACAGAGCCCGTCCCCACTGGTAGATTTCTGCACTGGTTGCCTTGTTTCATTGTAGCATATGGTTTTATTTTTGAGTGTTTATTATGGTATCTTGAGTGTCTTATTATGAAAGAGAGGTAGGACTATTGCTTATGACCGTGGTCCCAAAATACAAGAAAAATCTCTCTCTTTAAAAGGGATCTTATTACTTCATAACATTGTATTTTAACATCATGTGCTTGCCTCTTTGGCAATAGTAAAGACACAGGCACAAACAATTTTCAGTTGTTTAAAACACAGAAATGAGTCAAGTGACCCTGATGACCCCATTCCATGGGATTATTGTCAAGAGCACTTCACGTCTAATGATAGTAAAGGGGGGTAATCTAATTTTAATAATAACTATTATTATTATATTTCACTTAAACCGCACCTTTCATCCAGGGACATCAGCATGCTTTACAAACCTTAATTAGACTTATCTCCATGGAACTGTCAAATATTCTCATCCCCATTTTACAGAAGTGTAAACTGAGGCTGCAAAAAGTTACATTACTTAAGTCTTGATTGTATATAGCAAAACCTGCATTCACTGCAATGGAATGGGATTGGGCTCATAAAGGACATCCTGGTTCCCACCCCTCTGCCAGGGTGTAACTGGGGGCAGAAGCAATCCAATTGATGTCAAAGGAGTTGTCTGGGTGTGACAGGGCAGAATTTGACCACTGACTATGAGACTAACTAGGAGCAATGTAAAAATTGGGGGGTGGGAGAGGAACTTCTCAGAAGAGAACATTTCCCATTGACATTAACGAATGCGTGGGATTTGGGGGATGGACACAGCTTTGAGGAATGAGATTTTTGTGTGTGTGACCCTTGTAGGTGAGAACAGGAAATGTTTTTGTGGATTTCATCCTGCTCCTTCAGGGGCTTGTCCCTACTGTCCTCACAGCAAGAGCTGTCCTCGCATTTTTTGTGTCTGAATGTCAGTCTCCACCGAAGAATCGAGGGCTTGATGAGCAGGGAGTGTTTCTACTTAGCACTGTGAAGGGCATTGATGGCTGCCACAGAAGACTGCTACCTGAATGATGCATGGGCCTGAGTGGGGCCGTGAGTCCTTCATTTCATAAGCACTAAATTTCACCCATGAAAATAAAAAATAAAATTAATGGCCCCCACTCATATTAGGTTTGGACGGAAATTCAAACGTGCCCAAATGTTCCAAGAATGTTCTGTTTTCTCTCTACCTCTTCATCCAGTCATAACTGACTAAACTATTTTATATGCCTTTGGAACCTGGCCCAGAAAATGTGTGGTTTCTTAAAATATATATGTATATATTATTTTAATACCAGCCAATACCTTCTGAAATGTAGGTGGCCAGAAAGGCATTGGTTGGCCTTTTCCCATTACACATTACATATTTTTAAAATGAGTTGACGTTCTTATATAAATTCTGCATAAGCTTCATGGAGTTTTAGTAGCAATATTGAAAGGGCATGTCAACAACCCCGTAGCTACTTATATCAATTTGAGATAATAAAGAAGCTAGCCAGGAGAATCATATTTCCAGAGGTGGGTGGGGTGTTTTTTTTGGTCAGTTGTGCAAAATGGGACATGTTTTTTTAAAAAAAAATTATATTTTTTTTTCTAAAAGAACTAAGCATTCTGAGGTCAAAAGGAAATTTGAAAATGGAAGCATAGGTCCTAATTTACTTTAATATTTCCTGTGCAAAGTCTTAAAGTTAAAGATTGATTTTTCCAATAAGCATTACAAGCATAATGACCTGGAGGTATGATACCAGATCGCATACCAGATGCTGAGAAGTGGAAAAAGAGCTGCCATCATTAAAACACTTTGCTTGTCCTTTATGCAGGAGAAACATACAATAGTTCTGATGGAACGGGGCAAATTCTGAGACCCTTTTTCCCACTGACTTCATTAACATTAATCAGGATCGATTAGGACAGGACATTGGGAAAAAAATCAAATTCAGTTGCAATTTCAAAGGGATTTCCTTTAGGCAGGATGTAGAATTTGGCCACAACATTGCCATCAGAGCTGGTCAGAAATTTTTTCTTGAAAGTGTTTTTCTACAAACATGCCATTTTTATCAAAACGTTTAGGGAAAAAAATCAAATTCAACAACAGTAAAATTTTTTGAAAAAAAAACAACACCCCCAAACAAACAGCAGGTTGAAAATGTCAAAATGCCCCAGTTCAACATTTTCGGAATGAAATGTTTTGATTTTTCATTTTGAAACAACTTTTTGAAACAAAATAGTTTATTCTATAAAAAATATAAAAAGTTGTAAAAGGTCAACATTAGAACAAGATGGCTCCGTTTCATCCGAGCAAAATATTTCAATTGACCTGAAACAAATTTTTTCTTGAATTTTATTTCATAGGAATGATTATTAATTCATTATTTTTTTAAATCACAGAATTCTCTGCAACGTTGAAAATCTGATTCCTGCCCAGCTCGAACGACTAGTCAAAAGCCACAGTGATAATGCACTGGAAGGATTCCCATCCTTTGTCTTCAGTATTGCAAACTCTTAGGATATGTCTACACTGGAAAAATAGACCCACAGCAGTGAGTCTGCGTGCCTGGGTCCGCTGGTTCAGGCTTGTGCTGCAGAGCTAAAAACAGCAGTGTAGACATTCAGACTTGAGCTGGAGCCTGGGCTCCGATTGTGGGGAGGGGGTGGGTCTCAGAGCCTGGGCTTCAGCCCAAGTCTGAATGTCTACACTGCTATTTTTAGCCCAGCAGAGCAAGCCCTGTGAGCCCAAGGCTCTGAGCCTCACTACCACAGGGTTTTTTGATTTTTTTTTTTTAAGTGTAGGTGTATCCTTATGGGCAGGAACTATCTCTTACTCTGTGTTTGTACAGCACCTAGCGTAATGAGACCCTAATCCGGGTTGGAGCCTCTAGGCACTACCCTACTGCACATAATAATTAGATAGTCTAGCAAAAAGTGCCTTGATGACCTTTAAAGTTCCTTTAATGGCCTCAAAGGGGTCAGGACCTTCATTTCACATTGCATCTGAAAGACAGCCCCACTTATACCACTCCCTAATGTGGTGCTGGGGCATTGATTCCGTACTGACTCAGAAAGAATGCTCCCTATTGAATCGCCAGCACCTCTGCCTAGCAGATCTTCCGTCTGGATCTAAATCGGCTTCATTTGTGATCCTGGATGAAATCGCATTGCCAAGGTGGGATGGCATAAAGATCAGTGGTAGCCATGGGATGATCAAGGAGTGTGAAGCTCATTAAGAGTGTGGAAAGAGGGAGGGGGGAAATAAATGAAAACACATTAACATTTCCAATGAGCTTGGAAAATATTTAAAATGGAACTTGACTTCCTGTGAGAACCTCCAAAGCATTTAAAAATGGGAATCCGGTCTCTCACCCGCCCTATGTACCACAAAGCATATAACAATAGGAACTCTGTTCCTACATGTTCCCCTACCAATGACCCCTGGAAAACCTCTACTGCTTCCAACAGGCTGCTACCATCATCCATTCCCAAGTAATATCTAAATCTGCTTTGAGATCGGTAATGATATTTCCTTAATTGTGCTGCAAGGTATGGTTTACATGTCTTCCATTTAGACTTCATTGCCCACCAATAAACAGATGGTTATTTCAAATTACATTCTAGGGACATGAGATTCTGATCTTTGGTGCAGCTTAATATCAATACAGGCTATGCTGAAGGTGATAACTTAATATAACTTTTCTGCATCCCCGTCATTACAGTGAATATGTATGCTTTGTTGTGGCTACTAAACAGTTTATGGTCTGCAGATTAGATACTGGTGATACCTGGAATTACCATAACTTCCCCCTTTAATATTTTATGCTAATATCTGAGATTTGTGTCAGGATGAAGTGGTAAAGAAACTATGCTTGGCTTCTCAGCTGAGGAGTGAATTTGTGGTTCCCTGTGGCAATGGGAGAGCCTGCTTTACTAAATTTAAATCAAATCCAGTTTAGATCTTCCTCTAATGCTGTGTGTGTGTGTGTGTGTGTGTGTGTGTGTGTGTGTGTTTACCAGGGGCAGCGGAGCCTTCCCAAAAGTGAAGGTTAGGGGACCCACCCCCTCCGTGGCCCGCCCCTCCTTCCCCTCTCGCCGAGGCCCCGCCCCCTGGCCAAGTCGGAGTGGGGCCGGGGAGCCACGGCCCTTCCACCTGCTCTGGGCAGGGGACCCGGGGGGCAGGGACATGGGCCGGAGGCTGCTCTTGCCCCCACTCCCCAATCCTGGGCAGGTGGAGGGTCTGCGGTTCCCCATAGCTGCCTGGGCTGGGCTCCTGCTGCTGGCTGGCTGAGGGGCAGGGCTTTCGGGGGGGGGGAAAGGAGGGGCAGGGGTGGGGTCCGTAGCGAAAAGTGGATGGGTGAGGCCTGTGCACTTTCAAAAATGGGAGGGCCATGACCCCCTCACCCGCTCTCCCACCCCCGGTCCAGGACCCTCTTACCCCAGTTTAACTTGATCCCATCAGTTAACATAAATCAACTTAACATCAGACCTTTGGCTAAACCGTAGCAACTGTGTGTGTAGACTTAACTTCTGAGTCTGCCCAATTAACATAAGAACATAAGAATGGACATACTGGGTCAGATCAAAGGTCCCCCTAGCCCAGTATCCTGTCTTCTGACAGTGGCTAATGCCAGGTGCCCCAAGGGGAATGAACAGAACAGGCAATCATCAAGTGATCCATCCCGTCGCCCATTCCCAGCTTCTGGCAAACAGAGGCTAGGGATACCATCTCTGCCCATCATTGCTAATAGCCATTGAAGGATCTATCCTCCATGAATTTATCTAGTTCTTTTTTGAACCCTGTTATAGTCTTGGCCTTCACCACATCCTCTGGCAAAGAGTTCCACAGGTTGACTGTGCGTTGTGTGAAGAAATACTTCCTTTCGTTTGTTTTAAACCTGCTGCCTATTCATTTCATTTGGTGACCCCTAATTCTTGTGTTATGAGAAGGAGTAAATATCACCTCCTTATGCAGTGGGATAACAGACTAATTGACAAAGGCAGAGAGGATGTCACTGGGCCAGGAGCCAGAGAGGATCAATGGGAATTTGGGGCATGAAACCTTCCACAGCTGGGGGACTCAGCACTATCCTTGGGTTCAGCAGGACTCCATGTGAAGTAAGAAGGGTGAGACTCATCCATCTAGTTCCCTCCTGGTGGGAGTCATGGGCAGAAGCTGACAGCAGGTACCCAGTAATACCATATAGCCACAGATCTGAGTAGGGCTGGCTCTTGGGAGATCCCTTCTCCCCTGCCACCCCATCTGTCCTCATAGGACAATAAGAAAGGAGCCTGTCCTGTAGCTGGAATTCTCAGAGTATGTTGCCTCTGCAGATCCCCATTCTTGGCAGTGCATGACTTGATGCTGCGAGTGTGGGACCCGCGTTAAAAGCAGTCATCATTAAGACCTCTTCCACGGCTCAAAATCTACTAAAGAAGCAGGGAAGGAGGGTGGGTTGCAGAAGCAATATACCTAGAAAACTCCAGCTGAAGGTCAGTAACTTTCCTTTCTACCTTGAGAATACACGTCCCTAATGGATCTATGACTTATCATTGCAAAGAGCCTGCTGCCAAGTGTCAGAATCTGCAGAGACAATCCTCAAAGGAGGAAAGGAGGTTCTGCTTTTTGGGCAGAATGGAAGATCAAAGAGCAGCTGCTGAATGGAGCTCTTAGCTTTCATGTCACAAGTAATATGGGGTTATTCAGTGAGGTATTCTAGCCTACTGTATTATGTAAGTATTGCACATTTACTGTACATCATCTCAAAGGGTGCTGGTGTTTGTATGTCTACAGACTTTATTTTCTTTTTAATGTTCTTTTATTGTGCCTTTAACAGGAGTGACCTGAAGAAGAGCTCTGTGAAAGCTCGAAAGCTTGTCTTTCATCAACAGAAGCTGGTCCAATAAAAAGTATTATCTCACCCACTTGGTCTCTCTAATATCCTGGGACCAACAACACTGCAAACAAACTTTAACAAGAGGCATTTGAATTTGACTTTGAGTTAGGAATGAGAACAATCAAATTGCCTTCTCTACAATCAAAACAGAGTGAATAATGCAAAAGAAAAGCTTGCCCAGCATTTTTCTGCAGCTCTGGCATGGGTAGACCCAGTAGAAGTGTGATTTAGGGCAGTCGTGGCCAAACCGCAGCTCACGAGCCACATGCGGCTCTTTTACCGTTAAAGAGCAGCTCGCCGAGAAATTACAGTCCAATATACTTTGTGGCTAGAATTAATAACACTACAAAATTTAAAAAAGCGATACAAATCATTGAAAGAATTTCAAAACTGGTTTTCACTCTTGAGTGAACTCAGTGGTGTGAGCGTGAGACCAACAGAAAGAGAAGCTTGAAAAGGCGCGTGATATCCGGAAATTGAGTCATTCTGCATTCAGAGGTTGTGCTGTGTGGACCGCCTGTGCTCGCAATCTCTCTGCATTCCACAGAATACAGATGTTTTTTTACTGTTCATAGGTTGCATTTGAATAGTTTTAGATTTAAGTGTAAACCCTATGTTAATTTAGTGGACGACAATGGCATCTTCAAATTGTAAGAAACGCAAATATGAAGAAGAAAACTGAAGTTTTAAGACAGAAAGGGAGGAAGATTTTGCATTCGCTGTTAAAGGTGGCAAACCCCTGTGTCTTATCTGCAATGCATTGCTCACTAACTACAAAGCGAGCAACTTGAAATGTCACTATGAAATGAATCACAATGACTTTTCATTTAAATACCCTCTTGAATCAGAATTAAGGAAAAACAAGCTAACCGCATTAAAATTATGTTTACAGTCAACAGACACTACTTTCAGCATTCCATCAGGAAGCTGATACAATGACTGAAGCTAGTTTTGTTATGCCATGAAATATTGCTCATGCTAAATGTCCATATTCTAATGGAGAATTTGTTAAGAAGAATATTGTAGAAGTGGTTGCAATTTTGGATCCAAGTAACACAAAACCTCAATGACTAATAAAGCAAATTCCAATTTTGCACCACACTATGGAGAGGCATATCTCGCAGACCAGTGCTGAAGTTGCAAGATGCAAATCATTCTAAAGAATTCTCTAGCATTCAGCCTACCTCTGAGTCAATCCACAGCTATACAAGATAAACCACAACTAGCAATATTTGTTTGCTATGTTTCTGCAGATGGAATTGTGAAAGAAGAAATATTGGACTTAGTGGCACTAAAAGAAACAACATGCGGTGTTGACGTAAAGAATGCACTTGACAAAGGATTGAGAAATGGCGATGTGCCACTGGATAAACTTGTCAGTGTTGTAACAGATGGAACAGCTGAAATGCTGGGGGGAAAGGTAGGCCTTATCGGACTCATTCAAATTGATCCCAAATTTCCAGAGTTGCTGTCTGTTCATTGCATCATCCATCAAATACATCTCTCAGGCAGATGCTTCAAGTATGAAAATGTTATGAAAACGATCCTAGAAATTGTCAATTTCATCCGCTCGAATGGGAAGACTCATTGACAGTTCAAAAATTTCATCAAAGAGCTGGATCTTGAAGACAAATGTAACAACGTCTCTTTCTACTGTATTGTGAGGTGGTTATCAATCAGCAATGTCTTAAATAGGTTTGTGTAACTGTTGGGGGCCTATCAATGCTTTCTTTGAAGAAAAGGAAAAGTCCTATCCACCACTGGAAGATAAGCAATAGATGCAGGATCTGATGTTTTTCTCTGATATTATGCAGCATCTGCAAATTCTCAGCCTGGCACTCCAAGGGAAGGATAAGATTATTTCCGACTTTACTCAGAAAGTCTTCAGCTTCCAGAACAAGTTAAATCTTCTGCAAAGAGACATAGTGTCAAGAGACTTCAACCACTTTCCCCATCTCACAAGTAGGGTAAACACAGCCCCTGAAATCAAAGAAGAAGATCACAAACTTGAGGAATACAGAGATTAATTACAAGGACTGCTTGATGACTTTCAGACCAGGTTTGAAGACTTGCAGAAGTTGAGATCCTGCTTCACCTTTCTTGTAAACCTATTCATGGTTAATGGGATCAACGACGGCTGTCTGATTCCCCAAACTGTGGTTACGGAAACATCTACTGTAGAAATGGAACTATTGGAACTCCAGGAGGACCAGACTCTAAAGATGGCTCTAAATCACAGTCTACAATCGAGTTCTGAAAGCAAGTGCCAGGAATAAAATATCCTCAACTCCAGAAGACTAGCATGTGACTCATTTCAATGTTCAGCACAACATACTGCTGTGAATTGCTGCACTCCGTGATGAAGTTTATGGAACATCGTGCAGTCCTTACAAATCAACATCTGACTGAGCTCCTCCATATCGCCGTCACAACGTATCAACCAGATTTCGACTTATGACCAGGATGGTGACCCACAAGGCCTCAGGTTCTAGCAATATTTACCTGTGATATCATAGGCACCGACTGTGTGGGTACTCCAGGGCCAGAGTACCTATAGAAAAAAAATTGTGTGTGGTCAGCACCCACCGATGGCCTCCTTTCCCTGCCCCCCCCCCAGTGCCTCCCGCCCACCTGCCAAGGATCAGCTGTTCAGCGACAGGCAGGAGGCACTGCGGGGAGGAGAAGGAGCGGGGCAGAAAGAGGCAGAGCGAGGACAGGGTGTGTTTGGGGAAGGGGGCGGGGTGGGCCCTTGGGGAAAGGGAGGCCATGGGGGAGGGGCCTGGGGCAGAGCGGGGGTCGAGCACCCCCTTGGGAAATTTGAAAGTCTGTGCCTCTGTGTGATACCATAAGTAGTATGTTAATATCTTAAAAAATGCATGCGTAAAGGTTGTACGTGTCTTGCGGCTCTCGAATGTCTGAAGGTTATCATATGCAGCTTGGAGGGTCAGTAAATTAGGTCATCCCTGATTTAGGGTGTTAAACATATATACACATTATTATAACCCTGGCTTAATCCCAGTGAGTTTGCTGCATTGATTTGGGGACCAGGAGTTAAAAAGTAATTTTGCATGCATGGCTATATCCTGGATTTACACACACATGCACAAACAGCATTTGTACATGAAAAGGGAGCACATGCAAAAGGAGAGGCTGGGCTGAAAATGTAACTTTTGGGGTTTAATCAAAAGCCCATTGAGGTCAATGGAAAGATTCCTATTAAGATCAATGGGCATTGGAGAAGGCCTTTAGAGTCTGCAAACCAGAACAAGAGAACTGGAAAGTGATTCCGAAAGTCTTAAAAAAAAAAAAAAAGTTATTTAGTTTACGATACCATTGAACTTTTCAGAATTAAGACATTACAAAGAAAGGTCATTTCAAAGCAGTGAGATTGTTAGCAGGGAGTGTCTCTTTGGTCTGTGTTTGTACAGAGCTTGGCATAATGTGGCCCTGATCCATGACTAGAGTCCTTAGGCACTACCATAATACACAAGACAAATAGCTCTATAATAGAGTTGATGGGGAAAAAGCAGAAAGATGCAGCTGGCATTTTAAATCACAGTGTAAGAAAATGTATTCTCTGAAGTTTTTAATAAAAACATCATGAGACTAAAATTTACTGCTATGTATACTAATATGTTGGTTTACTGGTTGAATAGCAAGACTAATGCAAAAATGTTTCTTCCCACATGTGCTCTTTCATCAATAGTTTAGGCTAGTCATCTTATTTGGAGCAGGGGAACAAGTCTCTGCTGGAGAAGAAAGACAAAATTTTAGTCGGACGGTTCAGAGTTTGTTTCTGTGTCTCCCACTTGATGATTGATGACCTCATCGTCATTATGTTCAATGTCCTCCATTTCATACATACTGTTACATAGGATGTAACTTGATAAATGTGGTCCTATTGTTAGTGAAGGCAAGTGATGCCATACTGGTACAATCCCAGTAGAACAGACTAGTTACAGAATGGATCCCAAATGTTTATAAATCCTTCAGAATAACCTGCAGCAAATGTATTGCAGGGTGGAGGGATAGCTCAGTGGTTTGAGCATTAGCCTGCTAAATCCAGCATTGTAAGTTCAACACTTGATGGGGCCAACTTAGGGATCTGGGGTAAAATCAGTACTTGGTCCTGCTAGTGAAAGCAGGGGGCTGGACTCAATGACCTTTCAAGGTCCCTTCCAGTTCTAGGAGATAGGATATCTCCATTTATTTTATTTAAATGGCATCGGGTAGATAAATCTGCTCTATATTTAATTTGGGAGGCCACATGGTCCAGTGCTTATGGTACTGGACTGGAAGTCAGGAGACCTCTATCCTATTCTCAGTTTGACCTTAGCCCGTCACTTAACCTCTATGTGTTTCCATTTCCCCATCTTAATCAGGGCTGGCGCAACCCATTAGGCGACCTAGGCGGTTGCCTAGGGTGCTACAATTTGGGGGGCGGCGACCGCAGTGGTATTTCGGCAGCAGGACCTTCTGCTGCCTCTGTGGGGGGCGGCATTTCAGGGCGGGACCTTCCGCCGCCTAGGGCGGCAGAAAAGCTGGCGGCGCTCCTGATCTTAATCTTTCTTTGTATAGTGCCTTGAGAGCTACAGATAAAGGTCAAGTATTATTTAATCAATGACATTTAGATTAATAGAATAATAGAAATGCTGGGCTGGAAGGAACTGTAAGAGGGAATCTAGTCCAACTCCCTGCAATGAGGCAGGAACAAGTATATCTAGACCATCCCTAACAACTGTTTGTCCAACCTGTACTTAAAAACCTCCAATGATGAGGATTCCACAATCTCCCTTGGAAACCTTTTCCAGAGCTTAACTACCCCTCTAGTTAAAAAGGTTTCCCTCATATCTAACCTAAATCTCCTTTGCTGCAGATTAAGCCCATTACTTCTTGTCCGACCTTCGGCAGACAGGGAGGAGTGAATATAGATTTCTTCTGTGCTTCAGAATTTGGCTCCAAATATTCATCTGCACAGCCTCCAACAGAGTTTGCAGAACAATTCTTTGTTCTGAATCAATGAGTCTGATATTTGAGACTCGGTACCTCCTCTCCACTGGTCAGAAGCTAGTGGGCTGAAAGCGGTGGTTGACGGTAAGTCCCTGGAACCTGTGCTGGTGGTTATGATATAAAAGATTCTGAGAACCAAGCAGTGGAGAACAAGAATTTGGGCAGGGAGGTTAGTTTATTAGAAGATGTGGGAAACCCTAACCCTAGGCTTGTCCACACTTTAAAGTTAATTCAGATTATGTTAGAGTGTAAATGTAAAGTGCACTAGCTATTCTTGAATAGGTCCCTGTGTGGATACTCCTATTCCATAATAAGAGTGTCTTGTTCTTGTTTAGCTTAATCGACTTCCAAAGCGGATTAAACTAAACCAGAAGAAGGCACTCTGCAGCAATGCCTGGAACCCCTGGGCACTACAACAGTTATTGTTACTGTTTGCAAAGATGCAAAAGGGATTTCAAAGCCCAAAATGGGATTTTCAAAAGAGTGAAAGTGAAAATAAGTGACTCAGGAGCACAAGCCCCATTGATTTTCAATAGGATTTAGGCTCTTTAGTAACTAGGGCCCAGATCCTCAAAGGAATTTAGGTGCCTAACTCCCACTGGTGATCTTGAAAATTCCACCTTCAATTCCTGTTAGAAATGAATGGGAAATGGGCATCCAAGCCCCCTGGCTGGCCTGGAAAATTCCACCCTTGAATTTTATTCTAGTTTTCACTTAAATTAAAAATAAAAAACCTGGCCCCTCTCCTCCTACCACGCCTCCACACAAAGCACATACGTGCCCCAAACCACACACATGTATGCACGCACGCACACACACACACACAGAGGCAAGCAAATGCCCACGCACATGAGGAAACATGAAGGCATGCATGCACACACACACCTTTCCTACCAAACCTGAATTTTAAGGCGCAGAGGCACCATGTGTGTGTCTGTGTCTGTGTGTGTGGTGGGGGGCCCTTTACAGAGGACCCTGGCCTCCTGCTGATCCATGCGGATACCTGGGTAGCTACCAGTTTTGTGTTCAGGCCCCGCAACCATTTCTGCAGCCGAAGTGAAACCCTTCCAGCCCTGCTGGGAGGAGGTGGGGTGGGAGAAGATCCCCACAGACTCTTCCCCCCACCCCCAGCTGGCTCTAGCTGGAGGCAGTGAGTCAGGCCTCTGCTCTCAGTTAAGCCAATATAAATCGAGAGGCATCCCTCTAAGGGCAATGGCGCCAGTGTAAATGAGAGCAGAGTCTGGCCCATGGGAAGGAAGCTGGTTTGCATTAGAGAGTGTTCCCAAGTGGAGCTAGATTTATTCAGTTACAGCCATGTTCACAGCAATCTGTGCAAGGCTAATTTCACAAAGCTCATTTAAATGGCTTTTTAAAGCAAACAAACCGTCTTTCAAATTTTCTTCTCCTCTGTCTCATCCCAAGCAATGCCGTCTCCTTAACAGCTTGACTGAGCAAAAAAATACGATCCCGTAGTGACTCCATTTTCCCACCGTATAGCCAAAAGAACAAATAAGAGACCCAGCCGCTAACCTCAAGCTGTTTCCTTGTTTAGATGTAATGCTTTCTTTTAAAGAGAACTTTGCACCATGCTGCTTTTGGCTCTTGCTTTTCCCCTGGAGTCTTTCATGGGCAGGATCCACAAGGAGATGCAGAGAAGCATGTTCAGCGCTAGCTTCTGATTTCACACTGGGCATGCAGAGACTTTGTTTTTCTCACCTCCATACTGACTGCAAGCCTCACATTGGGTCTACAGTAAGAATATACTACTCCTGGAGGAATTCTGCACCACTGCACGTGCGCAGAATTCATGTCCCCCGCAGATTTCTTTGCTTCCCTGCAGAAAAATGACTTTCTGACAGGAAAGCAAAGGGAAGCTGCAAGAGCATTCCCGCACCACTCCCTAGCTGAGCAGGTACACTGCTTCAGGAACCCAGAGCAGCCAGTAGAGAGGTAAATCACCACAGGGCTGGGGACACCCCAGCCAGTGGCTCCTACCCTGAGCCAGGATCAGCTGCGAGTCCTGGCTGGGATGGAGGCAGAAGAGGACAGGACTTCCTCTTCCCCTGCAAGGAGTGGCTGGGGCTATGTCAGACCCACCCCAAGAAACTTCCCCAAGCTGCAGGAAGCTCAGCATCCTCCCCTGCTTCCTTCCCCCAGAGCTCCTCAGCTGTGGGGGAGGGGTCACTGTATGGGGATCTGCTCCCCCATCTGCCCAACCCCTGTGCAGCCGGACCTCCCATACCCAGACACCCCCACCAAGCCTCACCCCATACACCCAGAACCCCCTAGCTCTCCATACCTGAACCACACCTCATTGAACCTAAACCCCTGCACCTGGAGCCCCCGGACCCCAGACCTCCTGCCTCCAGACCCCCATCCCTGCACCCAGACCACCCCACACTGAGCTCCCTGCACTTAAACCCCCACCCTGATGAGCTGCACCCCCCTGCACCACCCTGAGCCCCCCATGCCACTGACTCCCAATTAGCTGCCCCCAGATCCACACCCCACCAAGCCCCACTCTCCCAGAACCCAACCCCCCTGCTTACACCCCCACACCCAGACCCCTCCACTGAGACCCAACCACTTTCACCTGGAAGCCCCTGCAGAGTTCCCTGCACCTGGAAACCCGCCCCCACGAGCCTTTGTGCATTCAGATCCCCCCACACCTAGACCCCTGCCTCTACCCAGATTGTCCCACACAGAATCCTCTCACCCCACACTGAGCCCCTTCACATTTGGATACTGCCTGGTTGAGTCTGCGTACCCCACACCTGGTGCACCTGGTACATAGGGGCAGGGCCCCAGGGTGTTTCTAGGGCAGGCCCAGGCTTTGTGCTGTGTTAGGATCAGGTGCAGCCTCACCACTGAGTCTGTGTCCCCAGGGTAGGGTGGGGAGGCTGCAGGGTGATCTCCCACCTACATGCAGCCAGTGGCCTGTGCTCCCCACTGCCATGCTGTAGACTCTACATTTATTTATTGACCAAAAAAAACTTTCAGAATTTTGCAGAATTTTAAAATATTGTGCGCCGCATTTTAATTTGTTTGGCGCATAATTTTTAATTTTTTAACGCAGAATGCCCTCAGGAGTAATATACAATACTCTTCAATAGGCAGCTGTAGCTTGCTGGCCATGCACTTAGCTGTGGTATCCAGGCCCCTGATCTTGCAAATACTTAAGCATGTGCACAAATTTACTCTTGGGAGTAGATCATGAATTTACCAGAGTGCAAGATCAGGGCCTAAGGTTACCCATTTGAAATCTACAAAGGCGCATTAATAATCAAATTACTGTGACACTGAAGCCATAGATCAAACCCAAGACCTTATTGCCAATCTATGGTAAATTACAACATAATCTTCAGTTCCTAATAGCCTAGCAGGAGTTCAAAACTGACCTTTCCTGTTTGCAGAGGGGCTAAATTGAATGTATAGTAACAAATCCTTAGCCCCTCAGGACTTCACAGTTGTCACTGTTCTACATGCCATGCCACTTTTTAGCTCCCCAGTTACAGTGAGGACAAACTTAGATGCTTCTGCTCTGAAAGCACAGGCACTACTACTCACTTGTAACTACCCAGGCTAAATGAGAATCTCCATTAGCTGACACCAGTACAGGGCCTATGTCATGTACCTGACCTTCTCTGTGGAACACATATACATGAGCCATTTCGCTGCGTTGTCATCAATGGGAGCTGTTGACCTCTGAAAATCAGGCCATGTATTGTGCCTAAATACAGATTCTGATGCCTACATCCATTTAAAAAATTTGGCTCTCTCTCAAAATGGAGCCCAGAGAAGGAACCCCTGCAAAGCAAAATGGTTCTCGCGAATCCTTATAAACTAGCGGATGAGTTTTAGCATAGTTCTGATTTACTTTGCATTTAAGCTTCACCGGCATGATAGATGACAGAGTGAGCCTCATGGGGCATATGGAGTGAAAGGAATAACTCCCACTGGATAGCAGGAGATAACAGGTCTCTTATAATATTGGACCCAGGGGTCATATTCCTCTCTGGCGTAACTCTGCTCAAGTCAGTGGAGCTATGCCAGGGATGAATTTGCCCCAACGGGCACAGAGCTGCACATTAATCTCTGATGGCGGAAACATTATTTACAAGCAGTTCTGTTTTTCATTAGTTTCTGGATGATACAGTAGACACAACATCAGCACAAGAAGAGATATTATAAGTGCTTTTCTTAATATCCTTTGATTCCTATCCTGCTCCCATACTGACATATTTAACTAGTCTCGTGAGACGATTAAGAAATCCCCTTTTGAAAATTTCTGTGGCCTCTCCCTTCCAATGGTATCTTGTCTGCCTGGTAACGTCTTGTCTTTTTCTTGTTTATTGTCATGCCCTTTTTGTTTTGTCTATTGTCTGCGGTATAGATGTCAGTGATTTGTTGTGGTTAGGTCATGTTCTGTCTTAGACAGGTCAGCTCCAGGCATAGGTGTATGAAACACATTGTTTGTTACAGGATTTATAAGGGAAATAAGAGCTGTATTATGACTGCACATAGGGCAGACTGTCTAATGGAAGCTATGTGTTCTGACTTGCATGTCTTTGGGTTTATCTACAACCTTTTAGTAAAGAAATTATGGCAAAGGAACATCCCTGAACTCGATCAGTGTATCTGTGTCGGTGCAGATGTTAATCTGACATTTTGATCAAGTATGCATTTCAATAAACCCTATAAAGAAGTGTGTGTGTGTCTTGATCGTGAATGTCCCTATATTTTGGAATGTGACTCATGCTCATTCCTTCTAGCTCTCCCTCCATGAGCCATCCTAGAGACAGGGTCATATTAAAACCTCAACTATGAACACCTCAGATATTTTGAGAAAATGGAGAGCCAGAGCCAAATTTCTCAGTAGATTGGCTGCAACTTCAATGCTGAGTCTTTGGCACGGACAAGGACGGGACCCGAGCAGACTCATTTTTACCTGTAACTAGGGCTGCAATAAAATTTGAAAATCTCAGAACTGCATAAACGGGGCACATTTTCAATAATAATAAAAAAAAAGCTCTGTTGCTGAGCCAAAATCACAAGATTTTTAAGTTTCAGTGTTCAGAAATGAAGATCAATCTTGACATCAAAACTCCATTTTGCAAAACTTTCACAAAAGTGAAATTTCACAGGCATAAAATTACCCCAAAATAGTTCACATCATTTTTCATCAAGATACATTCATGATGCTATACAGTGCTACTTTTATCCTAACAGAGCTCTCTACTCACTGTTCTTTATGCACTTATATACATATATATATGGCAGGGAACAATTCTGCATTGTCAGGAGGCTGAATTAAGCCCTGATCCTGTCAAGACTCACATGTGCTTTACTTTGCACAGTAATAAGTAGCATTTAAGACAAAAGGTGCATACGGTGATGTTAAGAAGACATCATGGCACTTGTCAGTTAGGCAATTTCCTAATGTCATTAACTAAGGCCCTGATCCTGCAAAGATCTAGCCCTGTACTTAACTTTATGCACTGTGAGTAGCCCCAGTCAAATCAATGTGGCTACTTACAGTGCATAAAATTAACCACATGCAAAAGTTAGGCATAAAAATTCACATGTAAGCACCATGTAATTCACATGGCCCGTTTTACCGAGGTACCTAGTACCCCCAACCTGTCTTGATGAAATATCATAGTGCAATGGTTAATGTTTATGTGCGCCGCTGTCCTCTACTAGGCAAAATCAGGACCGTTCAACTACATGACATAGGCCATGTACTGCTCTCGGCTATTGGAGGTTCTCATTTAACTCCAGTGGTAGGGGCCTCTGTTTTCACAGCAGGATTATCTGTCCCCATTGTCCCTGGGGAGATGCAAGTGGCATAGCATGCAGAACTGTGAAGTCCTCAGTGGCTAAGGATTGGTAATTATATGGTGTGATTTAGCCACTTTGAAAACAAGAAAAGTCAATTTCCTGCTAGATTACTAATTTCCTGACAGACTATTAGGAGATGAAGGTCCTGTTGTAATTTATCATAGATTTGCAATAAAGTCTTAGATTTGATCACCATTGGCTTCAACAAGCATAGGATTAAGCCAAAAAGACATTTTTATATATTTAAAAAAATACAAGAAAAACTCAATCCACAGTTTACTTTCGCTCTAACAGGCTATGGCATTGCATTTCACACATCACTTTACATGATCTAAATGCAATAAATAAATAAATAAATAGGGTGAACTCTTTTTAAAGCTCCTTCATCAGTGACTTATTAACATATACAATTAAAAAAAGG